>NW_026126502.1:0-93882 GCF_943737965.1 Phodopus roborovskii
CTTCATGGAGTGGACAATTTTTGGTTTACATAATTACAGACAGATTTACATTATCTTGGGGATTAACACAGATTGTCATTTTAAATACATTAATTATGTAATTAGATGATCTGTGGCACCAGATTCCAGGTGTCATGGACGATATAGTCATTGTTTTGTATAATTAAATAATCAAATAATGAGTTCACGTAACATCATCCACTTCCCTAAGGTGGCTCCAAACCAGGCTCATGAACGATGCTGTCGTGATTAATTTAAATATTTTAACTATATAATTGATATTAAGATGGTCTATGATACTTGCCTCCCAGATCGTGTCACCACAATCCACTGATCATGGATTATCTAATGTCCTATTTTAATGAAAAATAACAACATAATCAGAGGATGAAATGGTCTGCCATGCTCCACACAATTGATTCTCAGTTGACTCCCACATGATTGTGGGAAACTCCCAGGTTCATCCCTAATTTAATCGCAGAGCACAGTAGTACCATGTTTAAATGATGAACTCTCATTGTGTATGCAGGGTTTTTAGAAGATATCACATATTTAATGTTGGACAGCTGCCTCAAAAGAGATGGACTGAAATCTAATAATCACTACGTCTAGTCTAACAAACGGATTATCACCTTCCTGAAGGAATTCAACAATGTCCAGCTCACCTTTTTGATGGATAATCGTGAGTCTTATTATCTTTTGTTCCATAGTTTTACTTCAGAGGAGAGAGAGTATTCATAAACAGAAGACTCTGAACTGTTTCTCCACAGACTATGTCCTCTGATGATTAGGTAATATTGCATTTGGTAACCAGTAAAAGCTGTAGGCACACTTCCAGAGGTGTGGCTATGACTTGGTTAGGCGAATCAAATGCTGTCATGAAAAGGTTTAGGAGATAGTTATCTTGGCAGACTGTAATGTCCCATGATAACACTTTCTCAAAGCTGCTCTCTAGTCCTTGGCCCATGATACCAGGATACAGAATGGAAGGAGGGATGCCAGGCAACATTTATGAACCAACATTCTGTCACATTCTAGTGCCCCTGCCACAGGCTCAAAGGAGTATACCCACTGATGAACTAACCCTACAGCCTCACTGAGTTTCTGACAAAAACAAAGCAGGGCTCTCTCTTTTGAGTTCTACATATTTACCAGTCTCTCAAGCCACAACTTGCCTATAGTGGCATAAGCATGAAAATGAAAGCATCATTGTGCCATTCAAGTACAATGACGAGTATTTTAAACCTGTTTTCTATGATTCAATTTGCTATTTTCTAGAATGGAAACAATACAGTTAATCGCCTCAACCATAATCCTTTTCTCTTTATTGAAAATAAAATAAACTCCTCTTCATCCTCTTACCATTAGAGGAGCTTGATCCCATGGTTTCTCAGAGTTGTTTAGATTTGCATTAGGCTGATGATTAAGGATTTTGAGCAGTGTCTTATGTTTCTTTCAGTCATTTTGGATTCCTCAATTGACTGTTCTCTATTAAGTCCTGTACCCCGCTTTCTGAGATGGTTATTTAGAGTTATTTATTGTTGGTGGTGTGTCATGTTATCAGCCCGACAGAGTTCATGAGATGAGATTCCCTGATCAGGAGATTATACAGTTATTCCGTTTTTAAAATCGGTGGTCACTGTGTCCTTCATGGGTCAGTTCCGTTGCAACCTCGCAGAAACTGATGATGCGAAACAGTACAGTTTTTTAAAATCGTGTAATCATTCGATTGTTAAAAACGTACTACTACGTAATCAGTAATCACTGTATGATGCAGTGTCCCCCATTCTCTGGGCACTGCTTCTGGTACCTATCTGCTGCTGTGTCAATCCCACAGCAGCCACATGACGGATGACAAAATCATTACTTACGCACTCAAGTAAGTTAATAATGGGATGGTCCTCCATACTTAACTTTCATAAGATGGAACCAAACTCCAGTGATTGTCCAGGAAGGAGTACTTAGATGATTAAATACTGCCACGTGATTAACTCCCATGGAGGAATGGCCCTACTCCAGGCAAGAAGAACAACATCTTCACCGATTCAAATAATGAATATATAATGAAAAATGATTGAGTAATGTCATGGTGGTGCATATTTAAATCCCACATGGAGTAGTCAGACTGGTCTCTTCCTGGAATAATGAGGAATTTAAAAATTTAAATTGATACTTAATTAGTGGTCCTTTTATATTAACACTGATGAGATGGCACCTAAGTCCTAAACCTATCGCTGATGTAAAGTTCTATTTACATAGATAAATGTTGAAGTAATGAGATGATATTACAGCATCTACTACCAAAATCTGATTCCAAAAGGGACTTATGGTGCATTACATTACCTCTATTTTAAATACGAAATTTAAATGATGAATTATTAATTAATTTCCTAGTTTAACTGTTAAAGAACTAAGTGTAGAATTAGATGACATGACTGGCACAACAGTCTCCCCTATGGAGGCTCAAAACTCCAGTGATCACTGAATACATAATGACAGATTTTCATAATTAAATGAATGAACATTAAACAAGTGGATGGTGTTTTATACGTGAAGCCTAAATGACTGCTCAATACTGAAGAGACATTAAGTTCTTATTCATAGATTTGAACATAAAAACTGAATGAATAAACAGATAGTTTCTCATAATTCACACCTAGAGAGATAACAAAATGATATAAACATAGATTTATATAAAGAAAGGAAGTAAGAAGGAAAGTAAGAAAGGAAGGAAGGAAGAAAGAAAAAAGAATTCACAAGACACAATTTAACACAAACAAGGTGCTTCCAGACTCCACTCTTCCTGAAGTAGAAAAAGACAGATTTGAATAATGAAATAATCAGATAGTTAGATCATCTGTCACACTTGAGTGTGACACAAGGTGGTGCCAAACTTCAGGGATCACAGATAATATAATGAAAGAATTTAACAATTACATCTTTAAATAAGTAAGCCGTTGACCTTTTTTTGTATCATCAATTCGTCGGCAGACTTACCAGGTATGAAACTGTATGCTGTCATCACGAATTTTTAAAATGCCATCAGTTAATCATCAGATAATCACACTGTCTTTCCTGATGAATTCTGTTGGCCTGACATCATGACAAACGCCTGAA
Source organism: Phodopus roborovskii (assembly GCF_943737965.1). NCBI lineage: Eukaryota > Metazoa > Chordata > Mammalia > Rodentia > Cricetidae > Phodopus > Phodopus roborovskii. The sequence goes on from NW_026126502.1 coordinate 3,118, forward strand.
TCTCTGTTGCCGTGCGGCAGGACGTGAGACAATGGGCCCAATCCTGGCATATCAGTAGTAGTAACCACAATGTTGGTAACAGCTGAAAAGATGGCTGCAGCAGGGGCATCACCAGCATAGCTGAGAGAGAGAGAAGTTCTTCTGTGTTCTGAGTCGTCATCATTTTGCCAGGTCTCGGTGATGGTGCCGACCCCCTAGTGCCACTCCTTCTTCTCATGGTACATCACAACCGATGTGAAGATGTGGAGGAAGAAAAGGTAGTCAATACCCAGACCACCGTGCCGGCCTTGGTGAAGTCATTGTACTTCTCGGTTGGCACCATGCAACCTTCTGGACTCAATCACCCAGCATCCCTTGTACACTGGGAGATGCATAGATCATTCAGAAAATGCTCTGCCCATGTCTACATCTTTCCTAACCTTGTCGCTGACAGATATTTGCACCCTAACCGTAAACGGTGATATAATTGTCGGTGGTTTACATAATTTAAAAAATTTAATCAGTCAGTAATACCTAACTGTCACAATAAATAGGTGATGTAGCATTTTACTGGCAGGGAAGCATAGTCAGAATCCAGGCATGAAGGATGTCTTCATCAATTGAAAAACAGGGAATCCCAATAACATTACCGACTAATCCCTGAGTGGTCAGAGGCCCAATAACCACAGTTCCCTGTAGTGTGAAGAGTTGTGTAATTGGGATCTGAATTAGCCCCTCCACAAAGGCCCTGACCATAGACAATTGCATTCTTTCCCAAGCATCTTCCTTGTTTCAAGGGATGAGCTCTATTTTATTCTCAATAGCTCAAAATCTGATGGAAATCACCTAAGGCTACAACCCTGAAGCTCTTATTTGTTCTGCCAAGAACTTTCCTGTGTTTCAGAAGGAACAATATTACTTCTCCATGAGTGGGGGATCTACACAAAAATTCTTGCTTGCTCAGTCCAGCCCTCAACACCTCAATGTTTTCCTTTTCAAACTTTTGTTACCTGGGCTCATCTTGCCCATATGACAGAGCCATGATTTTTCTCCAGAAGAAAATGGATGTTTATGGCACACCATGACTTAATGTTCATTGTGGCCCAGTAAGGAAACCTTGAACAGCTTGTAAAAGCCCTGCTCCATTGAAATCAGTGGTTAGTCTATTGCCATGGTTTGGAGACATATGTCTGGACTATCCTGGAGAGCAAATATATTTTAGAATCATAATATCTAACATGAGTGGTTAGCATGAAACTCATTTTATTTATTTATTTATTTTATTTAATTTTAGGTGCAGCACTCCCTCAGCTAAATTCTATTTTGAGAGACTAACTATACACCAAGAATTGGTAAATCTTTATATCAACAATTCCACTCTTCGACAAAACAGCTTAATGGTGGAGTGTGGTCCAAAACAAGAATGCCATTTATACATGCGTTTGACTATAACCTAGCAATGGGGAGGCAGAGGCAGGCAGATCTCTATGAGATTGGGGATAGCCTGCACCACACAGAAAATTCTAAGTCAGGCTGCAAAGCTACAAGGAGAAATTCTATTTTAAAAAATTATATACACATATACATATATATATATATATATATATATATATATATATATAACCTTTATGTGCATGCATATATATATATATATATATATATATGAAAAATAATTAAATAATATCATTTAGAGCATGCACAAAATTAACTCCCAATTTGGATAATCCCTTAGCCTAAAGACAAGGAGAGCCTGGGACAAAACTCAAATGACTTGACAGATTTTGATGATCCCTCTTGGAAGACCTGAGTCTCCCAGAGGAATTTATGGGGGGTGGTATAGGGAGGTCACTGGGGGAAATATGAGGATGGCAGGGAGAGACAACTGGGCTCAATATGTAAAGTAAAGTCTTTTTCTTTATATTTTCCCAAAAGAAGAAAATTTATTTTGATGGCAAAAAACAAAACAAGAATAACTCTGAATGGATGTGACCCCTAAACTTTAGATGGTAAGAGCAGGACTTCTGGAAGGCACTGAAGTAAACGAACCTCTCCTTCTTTGGTAAATAGCCATCCTTGTGCACCAAAACCATAATGGGGCTTACTATACAGAAGTTTATTCACAATTCTACCTCATCAAAATCCTTTCCTCAGAAAGGTCTGGGAAGCTGCTGGACCACAATGGGCCTAACTGAACACTGAATGTGGCAGCACATTCCAGTCCAGCCTCCTCCTGGAGGGCCTGCCAAACAGAATTCCATGACTCCCCATCCCACCCTCCCACATCCCGTCACTCACCATGCTTCAGCTTCTCTATTCATCCATGATCCCCTCACAATTCCCCACAGCACCACTCATAGAGCAGCAATCAATCCTCTGGCTACTGTTCTGATACAAAACCAAGCCTGCAGCATAGCTCAAGGAAGTCTCCTTCCAGACCTCATACTGGAGGGTTGGCTCAATGTCCCTGATTGGCTAATAAGGCTTCAGTGACAAGAGCAATTCCTCAAGGGTTAGAGTGTTCTTAAAGACACAGCAAGCCCTGCACCTCCTTTGGGCCTGGCTTCTACTCCAGACCTAGGAATTTTAGAGATCTGCTTTTTTTTGACACAGAATTTCCCTGTGTGGTGCCTGTTCTCCTAGAACTTGCTCATTAAAGTGAGCTGGTCAATTTCTTCCTAATTATTATTATTAACCTTGTTGTTGTTGCTTTCTAGTAGATTTTTCTCATTAATTGTTTAATATTAATTAATTATTTGATTATTTGATTAATTCATTTCTTTTGATGTTTGAAACAGAGTTTCCCTGTTTGGTCCTGCTATCCTGGAATTTACTCTGTAGACCCTAGTCTACTCAGAGAAATCTACTTGCCTCTACTTCCTGAGTGCTAGAATCAAAGACGACAGCCAACACTACATAGTCAGACAGAAATTTCAATGTCACTTACCCTGTCTAAAATAGACAACACACTCTGTTTCAGATGTGCGAAAGATCATCCCCTACTTCCTCAAAAAAATGAACAGATGTTGCAAATACAATTACAAAATGCAGATTGGAATGAATTTTTTATTCAACACAGGGAAGGGCACCTAGAATATTAAAAACTTGAGAGAGATTTTAGGGCATATGGCAAAAAAGAAGATGTTTGTTCTGTGTATTTTGCTGAGGTCAGGGGAAATGGGTGTACATTTTATCTAGTGGTCACAGACAATTTAGAAACCATAAGAGAAGGGAAGGAGCAATATCAGAAAGAACATGATATATCTTTCTCCTGTCAGATGCTTTGGTGATAGCTCCAAAGCATTGGGAGTTTTATTCCTGAAATTCTTGAAAAATGAATAATAATAAAAACTGTTGTCTTCAGGGTAATTTGAATACTCTGAGAGAACTGGGCTGGGAAGCTTGCTTCTGCAAGCACTGTGGTGACCGAGCAGAGCTTCCTCAGGGTACAGTGAGAAAATAGCTGCATTATTCAATGTTCTCTTCTTGAACAGGACTGTTGTCAGGTTTCTAAATCAGTGGATCCATCATTCAGCCTTGAGTTTGCAGAAAGACATATTTTCTTATTTGAGATCTGGTTCCAGTTTTCTTTACCTTTTTTTTTCCCCTGCTTTTCTGAAGTCCCAGTGACAACCATGAAATAAGTGGTTTCAGTACATCTGACATCAGTGGGAAACTACAGAACATCTCATTTTCTGTGCCAAAATCTCTCTGATTAGTAGTTAGGACAGGGAATAATCACATCATGTGATTGTGTAGTGGCCTGTGAAAGCTTGTTTTCAGGAGAAAGGAGTGGGTGCAGGAAGAGAGCAGCATTTGCTATTGGAGTCAAATCCAGTGCAGTAGAAATGTGTATCTCTGCTGACCTAGAAATGGTTTTTGTCTGGGTTGGAAGTCCAGGTCAGGAATCATTGCGCTGTGTCTTTAAGAAGGTGATCTTGTTACTCAGTCATCACTGGCCAACCAGACCCTCCTCAAGATCTGTCAATAAAAAAAGGTACAGGGACCTTCTTAGTGCCAGATTCAGGCTTTTCTCTAAAGGAGAGCTGGCACCTTTTTTTGTGTATGCTGTTCTTCGATTATTGCTGCAGTAAGTTCAATGGAGAGCTTGGGAGAGCTCAGTAATCACATTGTGAGTGAGGGGTCACTGTCCCCAGGATGGAAGAGTGCATTGTGTATATGAATCATGTGTTGGGTCCTCCCAACATCTGAGTGGGAACATAAAGACAGATTTTACTTCCTGTGGGTTTTCGTGAGATACGTGAATCTCCCTGGAATCAATGATATGACTCTGACTAAAACTTTGTGGGTCGAATCTCTTCATAGTATTGGGAGCCCTGTGTAAAAACATCTTATTAGTCAACTTCAATGAGCTTTTTGTGCATCCTTGGAAAGACTATATTTCTTGGAGATATTTAACAATTTATATTTTACTTTATGTGATGTGATGAAAAATTAAAAATTATTTTTAATGGCAAGAAGGAAAAACTACAAAGAACAAGAATCTCTTCTAGTGAATAACTCCCTGATTTCAAAGTACATACCCCACATGTTATTTTCAGGAGATACAGGAAAAAAGAAAAAGAATACCTTGCAGGTGTGCCAATCAATCTTGATGCCCTTGCAATCAAACTTTGTACTCTATGAAATGCTGTAACCTTGAAAACCCTATGAGCTGAGACTAGAGGTGTCAAGTCTCCATTTCACTTTTGTTGCTAGGTAACTTAGCCTTCCAATAGAGTGAACTCCCAGACTGTTTTGTTCTTCCCAATTAAAACATTTTGCTTTCACATTTGGGAATAACTTCATTGGACTTGAGGAAACCCAGGAGGTACAAAGTTTGTGGGCTCATCCCAGATTTCCTCCAACCACCCAAGACCTTTAACCTGAAAGACTGAAATAGAGAAAGTAAAGACAACAAAAACCGAAGGAATGCTGGAAATAGAAAAACTGTGCAAATGATTGTGAACTACAGACACAACATGACCAACAGAAAAAAAGAGAGAATCTCAGGCATGGAAGATAAACTAGAGGAAATAGATTCATCTACCAAAGAAAATCATAAATCCAACAAATCCTTAACACAAAACATCCATGAAATCTGGGACACCATGAAAAGGCCAAACCTAGGAATAATAGGCAGCGAGGAAGGTGAGGAAGACCAGCTCAAAGGATGTCAAAAACATACTAAACAAAATCATCGAGGACAAATTTCGCAATCTGAAGAAGGACACGCACATGAAAGTACATAGAGTATACTGAACACCAATTAGGCTGGAACAAAGTAAAAAAAAAAAAAAAACCCTAGAAATATAATAAGGAAAACACCTAAAGCACAGAATAAAGAATACTAAGGGCAGCAAAGGAGAAAGGACAGGTAACATATAAAGACAACCGATCTAAATTACAACTGACTTTCCATGGAATCCCTCAAGGCCAAAAAGTTCCTGGATAGATGTTCTACAAATACTAAGAGTCCACAAATGCTAGCCCAGGCTACTATACCCAGCAAAACACTCAATCATTATAGATGGAGAAAACAAGATATTTAATGACAAAGACAGATTTTTTTTTCCAATACTTACCGACAAATCCAGCACTACAGAAAAATTTGGAAGGAAAACTCCAACCCACGGAAGTTAGCTATGCACACAAAATGTAGGCAAAAGATAATCTCCCTATACAAGAAACCAAGGGTAATGGAGGTCAAATATATTCACAATACCAGTGCCAAAATCAATTCTAAAACAAACAAGCATCACTAATCAATGGCCTTTACTCACCCCCAATATTAATGGTCTTAACCCTGGATAGCCAAAACATCCCTGTACAACAAAATAATTTCAAAGGCATCACCATCCCTGACTTTAAGCTCTACTACAGAGCTATACTCCTGAAAACAGCCTGGAATTGCCACAAAAACAAAACAAAACAAAACAAAAAAAAAAAAAAAAAAAAAAAAAAAAACAGGTAGAACATGGAATGGATTTCAAAAACCTGATCCATCCACATACGTATGAACACCTGATTTTCTACAAAACATATAAAACTTTACAATGGGATGAGGAAATCATCTTCAACAAATGGTGCTGGCACATTTGGATGATGATGTTTAGAAGACTGCAGATAGACCCAAGTCTGTAATAATACACAAAACTATGGTCCAAATGGATCAAAGACCTCAACATTAATCCAACCACACTGAACCTCTTAGAAGAGAAAGTAGGAGGTACCCTTGAACAAATTGTTATAGGAGAGCACTTCCTGAACATAACTCCAGGGGCACAGACACTGAGAGCAACAATTAATAAATGGGACCTCTTCAAACTTAGAAAGTTCTGTAAGGCAAAGGCCAAAGACTGGGAAAAGATTTTATGTAAGGAGTAAGGTTTTTCCGCCTGCCACGGGTCTGGTCCTGCCATCACGCCAGCACCAATTAACACACAGAGACTCTATATTTGATATAATGCTATTGGCCTGTTACTAGTTTCTTATCTGCTAGCTCTGTCTTAAGTATTAACCCATTTCTGCTGATCTATGTATGTTCATGTGGTCTTCTTACTGAGGAGCATACCTGCATTCTGCTTTCTACAGACTCTCCATGCTGACTCCTCCTTCCAACTTCCTCTTTCCTCCTTGTCTCTTAGTCCCTCCTATCTTCCTTTCTTATTGGCCAACATTTACAGAATGGCATCTCCCATCAATTTTCACCAATAGTACATCAGACAATGGGCTGATCTCCAAAATATACAAACAACTCCAAATACTAATCAACAAAACACCAAACAGCCCTATTAAAAATGGTATAGACCAGCAAAGGAACTAGGATACAAGGTGTATTTTAAGAGGTTCATATAAAGTCCCTCACAGAACCAGGAAGGGACAAGAGCTCAGGGGAAGTAGGGGGCAGCGAATGGAGAGAGTAGTAGGAGAAAACGAGGGGGAGGGAAGGAAAACATGTGCGACCAGGAAGATTGAACCTGGTTAGGAATAGAAGACAGGAAAGAGAGACACAAAGAGAGAGAGAGAACATAATAGAGGGAGCGAATATTGGTTTGAAGATAAAATTGAACACAAAGAAAGGTCTAGAGAACTACAACACTCCTCCCAACTAACAATTAGAGCTTCCTTGGAAAGGCTAACATAAATGCCCTTCCCAGAGGGTGAGGGAGAGTGAGATCAACAACTTACTTATCCATGGAGCCCTCAATTAATGCCTGTTGGAAACAGGAGAAAATACCCATACATAAAAACTAAGTCGAAGTAGAACCCAGATGCATGTCGAGAGGACAAGACCAGGTGGCAGAAACACATAGAGACAGCTTACCTGAACAAGGAGCAGCTAACGGGCCACCAGACCGATAGCTGGGAAGCCAGCATGGCCGCCCTGAATATGGGTCTCAGCCAGAAGGACTGAACAGTCTAAGGAACCTCAGACAGTGGAGCCAGGAGGTATCCCTGGTACACAAAAGGACTTTGCGAACACATTCCCCATGGTGGGATAAAAGGCTTAATCTAGAGACAGGAGAGAAGCACTAGTCCCTACTTCACATGACCTGTCAGCTCTACATGACCCCAACTGGATGTCATTCCCTACATATGGAATTGGGCTGGGGGGGATGGGAGGATAGGGTGGTTAGAATGCATGTGAGAAGGCAGCGAGGGTTAAACAGAAGGAAGGAGGGAGGAGGAAGAAAGGGAGGGAGGGAGGCAGAGGCAACTGGGATTGACATGTAAAATAATAAATTAAATTAAAAAAAAATTGCTTTGACTCCAAAATTAAGTTCAAGGACATGTTACTGGGGAAAAGGATTTCTATTATTGTTTCCACAGAAAATGAAAAGATTTGAATTCCTTCCAGACTTATGTGTTTGATCAAGCCAGACCACCTGAAAGAGAATACCAGGTGATCCTACATTCAAAACAGGAGGACAAAGCAGCCTTACAGACTACAGCCAGGATTTCTGAATCTTCTTAGAATCCACCATGACAGCACCTCTTACCCGCAGGAAGTAGTTTGGAAAGAACGACACCCAAATCCCCAAATATTGTCTATAAATGTTTGTTATTATTTAAATGGACTTGTTTATATAAAATGAAAAAAAAGAATAGAAGCGTTGATTGAAAAAAAAAAACTTTATAAAATCAAAAAATAAAAATGGGGTACAGAACAGAAGAAATAATTCTAAATAGAGGAAACCAAAAAAGCTGAAAAACACTTAAGAAAATTTTCACCATCTTTAGCTATCAGAGAAATGCAAATCAAAACAACTTTGAAATACCATCTTACTCCTGCCAGGATGGTTAAAATTAAAAACACCAATGACAACTTATACCAAAGAAGATGTGGAGAAAGGGAACATTCCTCCACTTCTGGTGGGAGTGCACACTCGTACAGCCATTTTGGAGATAAGTATGGTGGTTCCTCAGGAAAATGGGAATTAGTTTACCACGGGACCCAGCAATCCCCCCTTAGACATATACCCAAATGGTCCATATCCCGGCAACAATGACATCTGCTCAACTATGTTGATAGCAGTATTATTTGTAATAGCAAGAAACTGTAAACAACCTAGATGATCCTCAATTGAAGAATGGATAAGAAGATAGGATAAGTATAAGAAAGAAATTGTGACTAGGAAGATTAATTCAGGGTAGGAATATGAGACAGAAGAGAGACAGAGATAGATAGAGAGATAGAGAGAGAGACTGAGAGTGAGTAAGAGAGAGAGGGAGACATAAAGAGAGAGAGAGAGAGAATAAAAGAGCAAGGCAGTATAGGTTTGAAGAGAAAAGTGGATGTAAAGAACGTTCTAGAGACCTACAAGACTGTTGCCAACTAACAATTTGAGCAACTGTGAAAAGGCTACCATAAATGCCCTTCCTGGATAGTGAGATCAACAACTAACTTATTCACCATCATGAAGCCCTCCTATAGTGCTGTTGGAAACAGAAGCAAATACCCAAACCTAAACACTGAGTTTAACTAGAATCCAGATGCAGATGGACAGAACAAGACCAGGTTGTAGAAACACACAGAGATAGCTGACCTGAACAAGGAGCAAATAACAGGCACCCAGACTGATAGCTTGGAATCCAGCATGGTACAGACTCAGTCTTCTCTAAATATGGGTCTCAGCCAGAATGACTGAGCAGTCCTAGGGACTGCAGACAGTGGAACCAGGATGTGTTCCTCATGCACAAAAGGACATTGCACACACATCCCCCATGGAGGGTACTCCCTTAACCTAGAAACAGGAGAGAAGCCCTAGTCCCTACTTCAAATGACTTGACAGATCTACATGACTACACATGGATGGCAATGTCATACATTTGGAATTGGGTTGGGAGCTGGGAGCAGAGGGTGGTAACTGTGCATGTGAGGGGGAATAGCGTGTAAATGGGTGGGTGGGAGGGAGGGAGAGGGAAATGGGATCGACATGTGAAATAAAAAATCAATAAGTAAATTAAAAAAATAAAATAAATACTCCCAGGCCAGAATCTTACAAGCTGCTGGTAAACAGCACCAGGCTCCTCCTGGTACAGAAGTCCTAAGCCATGCTCATCCAGGATCCATGCTGGGTTTCTGAAGGCCTAGGTGCATTGGGCCACCTGGTGGGCAGTCAGAGAGGAGAGGAGTTCTGAATCCCTGGGGGCTAATTACAGAACCAGCCCCTTGCCCAGCCCTCCTCTCCTCAGGTGGCAGTGACTGTGACCATAGGGAAAGGGGTGAGGGTGAGAGTGGGGGGAGGAGGAGGAGGGGTGTTGGGGAGAAGAACTTTGGTAAAGATTTTTGTGTCCACTAAAAAAAAAAATAAAAATAACAAAATATATGGTAATTAGAAGTGATGGCTATGTGCAGACTTGTTACAATCAGTCTGAAGCAAAGAAGACAGAATAAGATAACAGTGGTCTAGTAGACAGGTCAAGTGGCCTGCAGATTTATAGGTCAACGCAACTCATCAAAGCAGAACAGAGACCATCAGAAGGAACTTCAGGTGTTATGAGTATGATTCCATTTCTCTGGGCAATAAAAGTAGAACAGGAAAAAGGATTGGCGAGATCCAGAAGAGTTGAAAAGAGATAAAAATAAAATTATAATACTGAAAGATAACATAAAAGAAGATCTGGTGTAACCCACAAAATCCATAAAAGGGGCCAACAGTTAAGAGAGCAGAGGGTGCAGAGAGGCTCAGGGGAAAGCACCATAGCAAGAAGGTAGAGTCAGGAATTAAATAAATAAATAAGATTTCACTTCAAGCATGCATATCTGGGTAAGAGTCACTGATAAGAAAAAAGAGAAAGAGAAAAGGAGAGACATTTCTATGCTAGGGATGTCTGAGAAAATCGAGAGAGACTAAAGGTAATGTAAAAAGTTATGGAGGTTCAAAGAAAAGTCGTCAAATGTCGAGAAAGATGTAAACTGTTTCCTGAGGGCTCTCATATCTACAAATACAAACTTAAGATTAGTAATATGAGTTAAATTTTTTGACCATACCAGGTTAATGGTTTAAAAGTTCTGTTTATTTCTCCCAAGAAAAATATATGTACTTGCTAAAAAGTTCTATCAGTGTTTCCTGTTAGAAACCTGTTTATTGCAAGACTAAAGCTAAAACAAAAATGGTTTAAACATTTTTGCTGTCTAATGATAACAGCCCCCAGCTCAAAATTTACCTCTGAGTACTGGTCATTAAATTCAGATTATCAGAATATCAGATGTCCTTTTAATGTAGATGACATTAATTCTGTTTTATGTCGAAAGCTGTTAAACATTGAAACTAGTTAAAATGTTACAATTATAAACACTGGAAATTAACATAAACTTAACAGGCACCAAGGTGACAATGGGTTTAAAGACATAAAGGGTCCGAAAAATATTTGATACTATAAGAAGCCATTACAGGATGTTTAATTGTTTTATAAAACAGTTTTTAAATGTTTAAATTCAGAAGGTTGCATTATATTTGTGCTTTATTACATTGTTAATATTTGTACTTAAATTAAAGGGCTAAAATTTAAGATCATACCCATAAACTGTATATACTAACCAAAAGTTGAGAAGCTCATTTTTTTTTATGATACAGAGGGCAATCCATCCTTGTTTTTCCCAAATTTGGTAAGCATAAGTTAGTTAGATAAACTGAATCACATAGCTGTTTTATGTTTCCCTAAAAGGAGTTTCAAATTAAAATCAGTATTTTTAAAGCTAAAACTGACAATGCAAAGTTCTAGTTTTATGAAATCTGGTAACTATTATAAAATGTTAAGAAACACAAGTTACCAGCCATCCTTATAGATTAACTTTTGGTTATAGTCAAACTAAGTAGTAATGATTAATAACAGGAATAAAACTCACTCTGTCTCCTATACATATTCTAAAAGTATAAGCTTAAATAAAGTAACTGAAAACCAAGTTGTCTATTAAGATCTACCTAGAAAGACTTCTAATACTACAGAGATCTGTAGAATAAGATTTTAAATATTAACTAAAAAGCTGTAATAATTTCAGACAAAGAATCACAGAATCTAACAATGACGAAATGTCTCTAAAGAACATAGTGGGGCAGCATGGATTGTGATGACACTGACCAGGGAGCAAGATGCTGAAACACAATGCCTGCAGCATGATAGGACCCAGCTCAGACTGTGTAGAGGCTGCAGGGTACTGGAAAATTGTCTGCACCTTTGCCTAGACAAAATAAGTTCAGACTTTTCCAATTCCAGGTTCCACAGGGGGAAAAAAAAATCTCACATTATTTACTTGGTGAAAAATTTCTCCCCTCAATGCCATAGAAAATTGGTTTTGGCTAAGAATATAAGGAATGGTCCCTGTGGTTTTTTTTAATAGATTCAAAAGTAACATATAGTTTATCCTTCTCAGATCTCTAATTCTATTGATGGCTTGGCTAACCAAAACTTTGTGAGCTTGGCAATAAAGGCAGCCTTGATAAGGCTCCTAAATAATGATTTAAAAATATAAAAATATATGTCTTTTTTGAACATTTATTTATTAATTATGCATACAGTGTTCTGCCTGCATACATGTCTGCACACACAAAGAGGATACCACATCACATTACAAATGTTTGTGAGCCACAATGTTGTTGCTGGGGATTGAACTCAGGAATTCTGGAAGAGCAGCCAGTACTCTTAACCTCTGCCACATCTCTCTAGCCCAAGACATATACTTCTTAAAGATATAAAAAATTAATTTACAATATAAAAATTCAGAGCTTATCTTTTAATCAAGTTCTGATAAGCTAATCTAGCAGGGACTCCCAGCTGTTTAGTCACAAACTCAAAGTTTTATGATTTATATTGGGTGTCATCAAAGTGTAAATATGAAGGGTGTTTCATTAGGCCAAAGGCACCACTGACCAATCTATACATGGATCGCTCTTGACAGAAGAAAAAGATTCTAATCCAAATCTGTAAATTTTGCTAGGACTCAAAGGCATAAGTTCATTCCTGCTGTTTTATAGATACCCAAAACCTACTTTTTCTACAAATTGGATTTCAGCACAGATTGGTGATGATATTATATCTAAAACTTTTATGTCCTTTTATATAACACAGTTCATATAGGCTTCAGAGAATCAAATGTCATAAAGCTTTTATCCACTTCTTACATGTCAAAAGGACTGCAGATAAATACAGCCATCCTGAGGATAGAATTTTCTCCATGGTCTTGCTATCTTTCTTGATCACCAAAGGTAAGGAACTAAGAGTTCCAATTAAATATATACATTTTAACCTTTGTTCCCAGTTTAAACATGTCTCAAACGATTTGTGCTTCTGGCAGATGAGTATCAGTTGCTGACTACAGCCTGCTCTTCTCTAGTGGTCTCCCTACTTACTGTGAACTAGCCCAGCCAAGGTGAATCTTCAACAGTGTCTATAAACTGATGCCTCTGATTAATGGTCCATTTCCTGAATCCCCCTTCCTTTTGTTGGTATTGTCTAGCATTTTAGCCTACTTGCACCTAAGAAAACACTGCAAAATTAAGCAGGAAGTATTACAGGCATGTCCCTGGCACAACAGTGTTTTGATTTTCAAATAGTTGTCACCTGGAGTTCTATAGCCTATAAAGCCTCCTTGAGCAGCTTGTTACTATTATGCCTACTGGTTTCCTCAACTTCCAAGGAAGTTGGAACTCCTGGCTGCAAAAGCAAAAGGATTTTACTGGTAGAAATCAAATGAGCTAGGACCTCACTCTGTCAGAAAAGTAAGGTAGTGGCTTAAAATTGTGAGGGGTTTATAACAGGGTTGAGACCACTAATCTCAGTTCACAAAGTTTCTAAGATACAGGCAGTTCATAGAGTACAAATTTATTTACAAGGTTATCATGGAACTAAGTTAATATTATCAATCATTTGTTTAGACAAGATTGATCAGCACACCTGAAAGGTTGGGTTTTTTTTTTTTTTTTTTGTTTTTACTTCTTCTCCTGAAAACAGGATGTGGATTCTGTACTCTGTAGTCAGGGATTTATGTATTGGCAGAAATTCTTGTTCTCATTATTTTTTCCTTCTTGCAATAAGCACTAATTTTATAACTTTTAGTTATTAATTTTTCCATCACATTACCTCTTTGCAACAAACATTAGAGGCCCAATTTTTGGGCCTCCAATAGGTAAACGACTTCTAGTGTTTTTTGGTGTACAGGTTACTCACATTGCCTCCTATGTTTAGGAGTTTAATTTTGTTTACTTTTGATATAGCATCTCAACCAGGGAAAAGGTGAAATGTATTCTTTTCCTGTACTACTTCCTGCTTAACTGTGCAGTGTTTTTTGGGCATGAGATGGCTAAAATGCTATATAAAACCAATAAAAAAAAAGTATTAAAAGGAGGGGTGCTTCAGCAAATTGCACATTTATCAGAGGAATTAGTTTATAGACCCTGTTGAAGATTCATATTGGCTGTGCTGGTTCACAGTAAGTCCAGAGCAGTATTTAGGAACAGAATGTAGTCAGTAACTGATGCTCATCTGCCAGAAGCACAAATCTGCTGAGACATGGTTAAATTTGGAACATAAGTTTGAGATATATTATAATCACCACTCTGTCCTGAAATCTATACTGTAGAAAAAGTAGATATTGGGTATCTGTAAAACAGCAGGAATGTACTTATGCCTTTGAGTCCTAGCAAAAACTACAGATTTGGGTTACAAAATTGTACATTTATCTTCTGTCAAGAGATTGATGTATAGACTGGTCAGTGGTGCCTTAGGCCTGAGGAAATATCCTTCATATTTATACTTCGATGACACCCAATATAAATCATAAAACATTGAGTTTGTGACTAAACAGTTGGGAGTCCCTGCTAGATTAGCTTAACAGAACTTGATTAAAAGTTAAGCTATGAATTTTTATATTGTAAATTAATTTTATGTATTTTAAGAGGTATATGTCTTGGGCTAGAGAGATGGCTCATTGGTTAAGAGTACTGGCTGATCTTCTAGAAGTCCTGAGTTCAATCAACAGCAACTACATTGTGGCTCACAAACATCAGTAATGAGATCTGACTACCTCTTCTTGCCTGCAGACACATGAAGGCAGAACACTGTATGCAAAATTAATAAATAAATGTTCAAAAATGACTTTTATGATTTTAGATCCTTATTTAGAGCCATATTAATGCTGCCTGATACTACAAAGCTGACAAAGTTATGGTTAGCCCAGCCATCAAAACTATCAGATGTGAGAAAAATATAGTTAATTAACTGTTCAAAATATTAAAAAATGACAGGGACCATTCCTTATATTCCTAGCCATAACCAATTGTGTATGGGATTGAGGGCAGAAGTTCTTCACCCACTAAATAATGTGAGAGGCTTTTTGTTAGTTTGTTTGTATTTTCTCTGTGGAAGACAGACATGGAGAAGACTGACCTGTTGTCTAGGCAAAGAACGTGCAAATAATTTTTCAGCATCTACAAAGACTAAGCTGGGTCCATTGTATTTGATCATCTTGCTCCTTGGTCAGTGTCATAACAATCTGGCCCTGGCCCTGGCCCTGGCTGTTCTGGACCAATGCAAATCTAAACATCTCTGAGAAACCACGGGATCAAGCTCCTCTAAACGTAAGAGGATGAAGAGGAGTTAATTTTATTTTCAATAAAGTGAAAAGGATTATGGTACAGGCGATTAACTGTATTCTTTACATTCTAGAAATTAGAAAACTGAAGCTTAGAAAACAGGTTTAAAATACTTTCCTATCTACTAGTCCTAACCAGGCTCAATATTCCTGGTCGCACATGTTTTCCTTTCCTCCCCCTCATTTTCTCCTACTTCTCTCTCCATTCGCTGTCCTCACCCACTTCATCTGAACTCTGGGGGACTTGTGCCTTCCCAGTTCTGTGAGGGACTTTATATGAATCTCTTAGAATACACCTTGTATCCTAGTTCCTCTGGTGATGTGAATTATAGGCTGGTGATCATTTGATCTATTTCTAAAATCCATATATGAGGGAGTACATAATGTGTTCCTATTTTTGTGACTGGGTTACCACATTCAGGATGGTTTCTTTAAGTGCCATCCACTTGCCTGCGAATTTCAAGATACCATTATTTTTTTCTGCAGATTAGTATTCCATTGTTTAAATGTGCCACATTTTCATTAACCATTCTTCAATTGAGGGGCATCTAGGTTGCTTCCAGGTTCTTGCTATTACAAATAGTGCTGCTATGAACATAATTGAACAGATGTCTTTGTTGTATGGATGTGAATCCTTTGGGTATATGCCTAAGAGGGGGATTGCCGGGTCCTGTGGTAAACTAATTCCCATTTTCCTGAGGAACCGCCATACTGATCTCCAACATGGCTGTATGGGTTTGCACTCCCACCAGCAGTGGAGGAGTGTTCCCCTTTCTCCACATCCTCTCCAACATAAGGCATCACTGGTGTTTCTAATTTTAGCCATTCTGGCAGGGGTAAGATGGTATCTCAAAGTTGTTTTGATTTGCATTTCCCTGATAGCTAAGGATGTGGAGCATTTTCTTAAGTGTCTTTCAGCCTTTTTGATTTCCTCCATTGAGAATTCTTTCTTCAGTTCTGTACCCCATTTTTAATAGGGTTATTTGGAGTTTTGTTGACTAGTTTCCTGAGTTCTTTGTGTATTTTGGAGATCAGCCCTTTGTCGTATATAGGATTAGTGAAAATCGTTTCCCAGTCTGCGGGCTGCCGTTTGGTCTTGTCCACTGTGTCCTTTGCCTTACAGAAGCTTCTAAGTTTAAAGAGGTCCCATTTATTAATTGTTTCTTTCAGCGTCTGTGCCCATGGAGTTATATTCAAGAAGCGGTCTCCTATATCAATTTGTTCAAGGGTACCTTCTACTTTCTCTTCTAAGAGGTTCAATGTGGCTGGATTGATGTTGAGGTCTTTGATCCATTTGGACTTGAGTTTTGTGCATGGCGACAGACATGGGTCTTTCTGCAGTCTTCTACACACCCTCATCCAATTGTGCCAACACCATTTGTTGAAGATGCTATCTTTGCCCCATTGTATAATTTTAGCTGTTTTGTCGAAAATCAGGTGTTCATAGGTGCGTGGATTAATATCAGGATTTTCAAATCGATTCCATTTGTCTACAAAATTCCATTGGCTTAATACAAAACTATATACAAAACAGTGAATAACAAGTGTGCTCTAAGAAAAGGAAAATCAAGAACAAAATGACCTACATATCTAGTCCAAGGGTGAGGGCATATGGAGTTTACAATACAGTTGTCCTACGCTGAAAAACATAAGACTAGTACCTAATATATCTATCTAGGAAGAGAGAATAATAGTTGTGATAGTTTAATCTTCAACCTCATCAAGACCTGAGAAGGAAATTAACAATACTAGAGTAGACTGGAAATGTGGATGGACAACTTCCAAAAGGGGCAGCAAGGACAGAAACAGCAAGCCACCTGAAAAGTCACCCTAGTACTCACAGCCACGTTGGTACACCCGGATTTGGCTAAGGCCAAGAGAACTTGACAGACCACAACAACAGCAGGGAGGTAGAATGGCTATCTTACCCTGACTTGGCAAGGTCAAGCAGTCTTCTATATTTGTCTCCTGCAAGCACATAGGACTGAATGTCCAAATCAGTGGTGAAGGAGGGGCAATTCTTTGCCCAACAGGCCATTAGCTGAGGCGAGATTGAACTCCAGCAGGAGCAACAACAGTGTCCAACATATTTTCGGGAAAGTGCACGGTGCTGTCAGGAGCAACAGTGTCTCATGTCAATGGAGTAGTAATATTAAAACATTTAAATGCCATGTTCTGCATGTCTATGAAGTGATTGAAGTTTAAGCATCTATATCTGACTAATCTCATAGGTACAGGAAATATGAGTGAAGATAATCTGTAATACTCGGGAACTTAGCTGAAAAGACTGATTAAAACTTTCCTGAGTAAAGCAGGAACAAATACTCAAACAATATAACTATATACATATACATACATATAAATCCCTAAAATAAAGGTAGAGTAGAAATGTCAAGACAAGAGGTAGAACTATAAAGGGCAGCAAGAAAAAAATCCCAAATTGTATCAATATACAAAATGTCTTGAATACAAGAAAAGTATACATACATAGAATATGGTAAAAAAAATAATGTGCATAAAACATCGTAAGTGGAAAGATTTCACACAATATAACAAAATATAAACTTAATTTTACATAGCTTACCACATATAATGTGGTAAATATATATATATGTAAAATACTATCTCATTCTTACTCAAATTCTCAAGAAAATAGGCTAATCTACCTATATCCCATCTAAACCATACCTTTCCCAAACATTCCCTATTCCTGTCTAAAAGATAAACCCGAGTGTAAGCATCACCTTCCATACCCAACCCTAACTGACTAAAACCAATACAAAGCCAATGACTATTATCCCAAAATTCCAAGGGTATGGAAAGGGGGCCTCTTTATCTTAAGGTTACTTCCTGCTGAAATGGGACAATGATTGCTCCAATGGATCCTGTAGGAAGAAAATTTTTAGCAACCAAATTTCTCAACAGAGCTGGCTGTGGCATATGTAGCTAGTCACTGTGTGGCAGAAAATTCTTGATTGTAGTTCTATTAGAAACTCTGGCCAGGGTGTAATAAAAAGGTGCACCATTACAGCTAGCTAGTCATGAGTTGTCTCGAGCAAAACAGTCTCAAACTGGATTTAGGGTGATGATTGTAGTTCAGATGCATCAGGTTGAGTCAAGTGCAATGATGATGCGGGGCCCCATCTTCTTTCCGGAGAGTTCAAAGACTGCTGTTAGGAATCGTTATTATTCCTTGTGGAAAAGTTACACATCAATACTAAAGTAAAATTTTCAAGTTTTAAGTTATGCATTAGGGGAAGACAACAATAAGCATTAAAAGTATGTGAGAAAATTAGGATTTAAGAGAGAAAATTGCATATAAAAAATTAGTCCCCAGATTTTGTTTTCTTCTGCCTTACACCAATTGGCTTCTTAATTTAAGGCAGAAACCATGAATTTAATCTTAACAACATGCTTGAATTTAGAGAAGGAAAGCCAAATCCAACTCCAAAGCCAGCTTTGGTTTATATAAATTGGGACTTCGGGAATACTAGATAGTAGAGAGAAATTGATTTCTGTATACAAATAGTTTACTACAATTAAATATATTTTTTTAACCATATATCAGATTCTGCTTCCTTAAGTGATTGTTTCTGAAGAGCTGTCTTCTCTTCTGTAGGCACCTTCTGTTCAGTGTTTTTTGGCCGTTTGATGATAGGTTTTCTCTGTTTTCCTGTAAGAACAAGAACAAAACACTTCCCCTACCTTTGAGAGGCCTCCGCACACCTTTTGCGACCTAATTTGTTGGATGACTTGTCATTTGTTTTCATTAAGATGCTTCTCTTGTTCAACTCGAATCTTGATTAACTTAGATGGTATCCATAGTTTTTCTTCTCCTGTAGATATAAAGGCAAAACCCCTACCCCAAAGTAACACATACCCTGCTTTCCATTCTGAGGTCAGTACATCCTTGAAGTACACTGGCTGATTTAGTTCAGAAGTTTTTTTCTATTGTTCTTTCTGCAGCTGTTTTTACTTTTTCATCAGCATTAAGAAAGTTTAATGTTAATAAAGCATTATGAAATCTGTGTTTGGGTGTTTTGGATCCTCCTGCCTGTTTATGGAGCATTTCTTTTAAAGTATGATTGGATCTCTCAACCACTGCTTGTCTTGTAGGATTGTGTGGTATAACAGTTATGTGCTTTATCTTGTAATGCATAACTCCAGGAGCATAGACACTGAGAGCAACAATTAATGAATGGAACCTCTTCAAACTTAGAAGCTTCCATAAGGCAAAGGACACAGTGGAAAGACAAAATGGCAGCTCACAGACTTGGAAAATATTTTTACCAATACTACATCAAAGGGGTGATCTCCAAAATATACAAAGAACTCAAGAAACTATTCATCAAAATATCAAACACCCTATTAAAAAATGGGGTACTGAACAGAAAAAAAAATCTCAATAGAGGAAATCAAAAAAGCTGAAAAACACTTAAGAAAGTGTTCAACATCCTTAGCTATGAGGGATATGCAAATCAAAACAACTTTCAGATACCATCTTACTCATGCCACTATGGCTAAAATTAAAAAAAAAAAAAACCAATGACAAGTTATACCAGAGAAGATGTGGAGAAAGGGAACATTCCTCTACTGCTGATGGGAGTGCAAACTTGTACAGCCATTTTGGAGATAAGTATGATGGTTCCTTAGGAAAATGGGAATTAGTTTACCATGGGACCCAGCAATACCCCCTTAGACATATACCCAAATGATCCATATCCCTGCAACAAAGACATCTGCTCAACTATGTTAATAGCAACAATATTTGTAATAGCAAGAAACTGGGAGCAACCTAGATGATCCCCAGTTGAAGAATGGATAAGAAGATGTGGCACATCTACACAATGGAATACTACTCTGGGGAAAAAAATAATGGAATCTTGAAATTCGCAGGCAAGTGAATGGCACTTGAAACAACAATCCTGAATGAGGTAACCCAGTCACAAAAAGATGAACATAGGATGTACTCACTCATATATGGATTTAGACCTAGAGCAAATGATCACCAGCCTATAATTCACACCACCAAAGGAACTAGGATACAAGATGTATTCTAAGAGATTTATATAAAGTCTCTCACAGAAGGTTGATGGGACAAGTCCCCCAGAGCACATGGGAGGTGGGGGTTCAATGAATGTAGAGAGAACTAGGAGAAAGAGAAGGGGAGGAGAGGAAAGAAATTGTGACTAGGAAAATTGAGTCAGGGTAGGAATACAAGATAGAGAGAGAGAGAGAGACAGTGATGGTGAGTGAGAGAGAGGGAGACAGAAAGAGAGAGAGATATTAAAAGAGGGAGCCATTATAGGTTTGAAGAGAAAACTGAATCTAAAGAAAGGTCTAGAGACCTAAAAGACTGTTGCCAACTAACAACTTGAGCATCTGTGGAAAGGCTACCAGGAATGTCCTTCCTGGATATTGAGATCAACAACAAAATTATTCACCATCATGGAGCCCACCTATGGTGCTGTTGGAAACAGAAGCAAACACCCAAATCTAAACACTGAGTTTAACTAGAATCCAGATGCAGATAGACAGAACAAGACCAGACTGTAGAAACAAACATAGACAGCTGACCTGAACAAGGAACAGATAACGGGCACCCAGACTGATAGCTTGGAATCCAGCATGGTACTGACTCAGTCTTCTCTAAATATGGGTCTCAGCCAGATGGACTGAGAAGTCCTAGGGAACTCAGACAGTGGAACCAGGATGTATTCCTCATGAACAAAAGGTCTTTGCAGACACATCCCGCATGGAGGGTACTCCCTTAACCTAGAAACAGGAGAGAAGTCCTAGTCCCTATTTCAAATGACTTGACAGATCCACATGACTACACCTGGATGGCATTGTCATACATGTGGAATTGTGTTGGGAGCTGGGAGCAGAGGTTGGTCAGGGTGCATGTGAGGGGGCATAGCGTGTAAGTGGGTGGGAGGGAGGGAGGAAGAGGGAACTGGGATCAACATGTGAAATAAAAAATAAATAAGTAAATTAAGAAAATAAAAAATATTAACTCCCAGGCCTGGATCTTACAGGCTGCGGGTAATACAGAACACCAGTGTAAACAGCACCAGGCTCCTCTTGGTACAGAAGTCCTAAGCTGTGCTCATCCTGGATCCATGCTGGGTTGCTGAAGGCCTAAGTGCATTGGGCCACCTGGTGGGCAGTCAGAGAGGAGAGGAATTCTGAATCCCTAGGGGCTAATGACTGAAACAGCCCCTTGCCCAGCCCTCCTCTCCTCAGGTAGCAGTGACTATGACTGTAGGGACAGGAGTGGGGGTGAGAGTGGGAGGTGGAGGATGAGGGGGTGTTCGGGAGAACAACTTTGGTAAAGATTTTTATGTCAACTAAAATTACAACTAACAAAATATATGGTAATTAGATGTGATGGCTATGTGCAGACTTGGTACAATCAGTCTGAAGCAAAGAAGACAAAATAAGATAACAGTGGTCTAGTAGACAGGTCAAGTGGCCTGCAGATTTATAGGTCAATGCAACTCATCAAAGCAGCACAGAGAAATTCAAAAGGAAGTTCATGTGTTACAAGAATGATTCCACTTCTCTGGGCCATAAAAGGTAGATCAGGAAAAGGGATTATCCAGATCCAGAAGAGTGGAAAGGTGATAAAAATAAAATTATAATACTGAAAGATAACATTAAAACAGAGCTGGTGTACCCCACATAATCCATAAAGGGAGCCAACAGTTCAGAGAGCAGAGGGTACAGAGAGGCTCAGGGGACAGCACCAACATAAGAATGTACAGTCAGGAATTAAATAAATAAATAAGATGTTCACTTCAGGCTTGCACATCTGAGTAAGAGTCACTGATAAGAAAAAGGGAAAAGGAGAGACATTTCTACCCTAGGGATGTCTGAGAAAATCAGAGAGACTAAAGGTAATGTAAAAAGATATGGAGGTTCAAAGAAAATTCATCAAAAGGTCGAAGGAAGATGTAAACTGTTTGCTGTGGGCTCTCATATCTACAAATATAAATTTAAGATTAGGAATATGAGTTAAACATTTTGACCATACCAGGTTAATTGTTTAAAAGTTCCGTTTATTTCTCTCAAGAAAAACATATGTACTTTCTAAAAAGTTCTATATATATTTCCTGTTAGAATCCTGTTTTATTACAAGAATATAGCTAAAACAAAAATGGATTAAAAGTTTTTGCTGTCTTAGGCTAACAGCCCTTAGCTCAAAATTTATCTCTGAGCACTGATCACTAAATTCAGATTATCAGAAAATCACATGTCCTTCTAATGTAGATGATATTAATTCTGTTTTATGTCTAAAGCTGTTAAAAATTGAAACTAGTTAAAAAGTTACAATTATTAACACTGGAAATTAACATAAATTTAACAGGCACCAAGGTGACAATGGGTTTAAAGATATAAAGGGTGCTAAAATTATTTGATATTATAAGAAGACATTACAGGATGTTTAATTCTTTTATAAAAACAGTTTTTAAATGTTTAAATGCAGAAGGTTACATTATATTCATGCTTTCTGACATTGTTAATGTTTGTAATTAAATCAAACGGCTAAAATTTAAGATCAGAGCCATACACTGTATATACTAACCAAAAGTAGAGATTCTCATTTTTTTTATGATACAGAGGGCAATCCATCCTTGTTTTTGCTAAATTTGGTAAGCGTAAATTATTTAGTTAAATTGAGTCACATAGATGTTTCATGTTTCCCTAAATGGAGTTTCAAATTGAAATCCATATTTTTAAAGCTAAAAGTGACAATAAAAAGTTCTACTTTTATAAAAGCCGGTAAACTATTATAAAATGTTAAGAAACACAAGTTACCAGGCATCCTTATAGATTAACTGTTGGTTATAGTGAAATTAAGTATTAATGATTAATAACAGGAATAAATTTCACTCTGTCTACTACACATGTTCTAAAACTTTAAGCTTAAATCAAGTAACTGAAAACCAAGTTGTCTATTAAGATCTATCTAGAAAGACTTCCAATACTACAGAGATCTGTAGAATAAGACATTTAAATATTAACTAAAAAGCTGTAATAATTTCAGACAAAGAATCACAGAACCAACAATGACCCAAGGTCTCTAAAGAACATTGTGGGGCAGCATGGATTGTGATGGCACTGACCAGGGAGCATTATGCTGAAACACAATGCCTGCATCATGATAGGACCAAGCTCAGACTGTGTAGAGAGAGGTTACACGGTACTGGAAAATTGTCTGCACCTTTGCCTAGATAAAATAAGGTTAGACTTTTCCAAGTCCAGGTTCCACAGAGGAAAAAAAAAAACAAAAACAAAAAAACAAACAAACAAACAAAAAAAAAAACACCTCTCACATTATTTACTTGGTGAAAAAATTCTCCCCTCAATGCCATAGAAAATTGGTTATGGCTAGGAATATAAGGAATGGTCCCTGTGAATTTCTTAATAGATTCAAAAGTTTCATATAATTTATCCTTCTCAAATCTCTAATTCTATTGTTGGCTTGGCTAACCAAAACTTTGTGAGCTTGGCAGTAAAGACAGCCTTAATATGGCTCCTAAATAAGGATCTAAAAATATAAAGACATTTAAGTTTTTTTGAACATTTATTTATTAATTATGCATACAGTGTTCTGCCTGCATACATGGCTGCATGCCCAAAGAGGATACCAGATCTCATTATAGATGTTTGTGAGCCACAATGTTGTTGCTGGGGGATTGAACTCAGGACTTCTACAAGAGCAGCCAGTACTCTTAACCTCTGAGCCATCTCTCAAGCCCAAGACATATACATCTTAAAAAAATATAAAATTAATTTACAATATAAAAATTCAGAGCTTAATTCTTAATCAAGTTTTGATAAGCTAATTGAGCAGTGACTCCCAGCTGTTTAGTCACAAACTCAGAGTTTTATGATATATGTTGGGTGCCATCTAAGTGTAAATATGAAGGATGTTTCATCAGGCCTAAGGAACCAGTGACCAATTTATACATGAATCTCTCTAGACAGAAGAAAATGGTTCTAACCCAAGTCTGTAGTTTTTGCTAGGACTCAAAAGCATAAGTCCATTCCTGCTGTTTTACAGATACATAAAATCTACTTTTTCTACAATTTGGATTTCAGCACAGATTGGTGATGATAATATATCTAAAACTTGCATTTCCTTTTATATAACATAGTTCATATAGTCTTCAGAGTATCAAATGTCATAAAGCTTTTATCAAATTCTTACAGATCAAAAGGATGGCAGATAAATACAGCTATCCTGAGGATGGAATTTTCTCTCTGGTCTTGCTGTCTTTCTTGATCTAATTGGAACTAAAACTTCCAATTAAATACATATGTTTTAACCTTTATTCCCAGTTTAAACATGTCTCAAAGGATTGGTGCTTCTGATAGATGAGCATCAGTTGCTGAATACAGCCTGTTCCTCTATAGTGCTCTCCCTGGAGTTACTATGAACCAGCCCAGCTGATGTGAATCTTCAACGGGGTCTACAAACTGATGACTCTGATAAATAGTTCATTTCCTGAATCCCCCTTCCTTTTGTTGGTATTGTCTAGCATTTTTACCTACTTGCAACTCAGAAAACACTGCAAAAGTAAGCAGGAAGTAGTACAGGCATGTCGCTGGCACACCAGTGTTTTGATTTTCAAATAGCTATCACCTGGAGTTCTATAGCCTATAAAGCCTCCTTGAGCAGCTTGTTACTATTATGCCTACAGGTTTCCTCAACTTCCAAGGAAGTGACTCCTGGGTGCAAAAGCAAAAGGTTTTTATTGCTAAAAATCAAACCAGATGGGACTTCACTCTGTCAGAAAAGTAAGGTAGTGGCTTAAAATTCTGAGGGGTTTATAACAGGGTAAACAGAAAGTGAAGCTTGAGATCACTATTCTCAGTTCACAAGGTTTCCAAGATACAGACAGTCCATAGAGTACAAAGTTATTTACAAGGTCTTCACGGATCTAAGTTAATAGAATCCATCATTTGTTTAGGCAAGATTGATAAGCACACCTGAAAGTTTGGGGATTTTTCTTTGTTTTTACTTCTTCTCCTGAGTCAGGGACTTACCTATTGGCAGAAATTCTTGTTCTCATTAATTTTTCCTTGTTCCAATAAGCCCTAATTTTATAACTTTTAGTTATTAATTTTTCCATCACATTACCTCTTTGACACAAACCTTAGATGCCCAATTTTTGGGCCTCCAATAGGTAAAAGACTTCTGGTACAGGTTACTCACATTGCCAACTATGTATAGGACTTTACTTTGGTTTACTTTTGATATAGCATCTCAACCAGGGAAAAGGTGAAATGTATTCTTTTCTGTACTACTTCCTGCTTACCTTTGCAGTGTTTTCTTGGGCGTGAAATGGCTAAAATGTTATATAAAACAAAACGGAAAAAAAAAAAAGGAGAAAAAGGGGGGTGGGTTCAGCAAATTAGCAAATTGCACATTTATCAGAGGCATTAGTATATAGACCCTATTGAAGATTCACATTGGCTGTGCTGGTTCACAGTAAGTCCAGAGCAGTGTTTAGGAGCAGAATGTAGTCAGTAACTGATGCTCATCTGCCAGAAGCACAAATCTGCTGAGACATTGTTAAATTGGGAACATAAGTTTGAGATATATTATCATCACCACTCTGTACTGAAATCTATATTGTAGAAAAAGTAGATATTGGGTATCTGTAAAACAGCAGGAATGTACTTATGCCTTTGAGTCCTAGCAAAAAGTACAGATTTGGGTTGCAAACATGTACAATTTTCTTCTGTCAAGAGAGATCCATGTATAGATTGGTCAGTGGTGCCTTAGGCCTGATAAAATATCCTTCATATTTACACTTTGATGACACCAAACATAAATCATAAAACATTGAATTTGTGACTAAACAGCTGGGAGTCCCTGCTAGATTAGCTTAACAGAACTTGATTAAAAGTTAAGCTCTGAATTTTTATATCGTAAATTAATTTTATATATTTTAAGAAGTATATGTCTTGGGCTAGAGAGATGGCTCATTGGTTAAGAGTATTGGCTGCTCTTCTAGAAATCCTGAGTTCAATCCCCAGCAACTACATTGTGGCTCACAAACATCAGTAATGAGATCTGACTACCTCTTCTCGCCTGCAGACATATGAAGGCAGAACACTGTATGCATAATTAATAAATAAATGTTCAAAAATGAGTTTTATGATTTTAGATCCTTATTTAGGAGCCATATTAATGCTGCCTAATACTGCCAAGCTGACAAAGTTATGGTTAGCCCAGCCATCAAAACTATCAGATGTGAGAAAAATATAGTTAATTAACTGTTCAATCTACTAAAAAAACTGACAGGGACCATTCTTTATATTTCTAGCCATAACCAATTGTGTATGGGATTGAGGGAGGAGTTCTTCACTAAATGCAAAATATGAGAGGCTTTTTGTTTGTTTGTTTGTCTTTTCTCTGTGGAAGAGAGACATGGAAAAGACTGACCTTCTTTTGTCTAGGCAAAGGTGGTGCAAATAATTTTTCAGCATCTACAAAGACTAAGCTGGTTCCTGCCTGGCAGTAGACATGGTATTTGAGCATCTTGCTCCCTGGTCAGTGTCATAACAATCCATGCTGCCCCATAATCTTCTTTAGAGGCCTAGGGTCATTGTTAGGATCTGTGATTCTTTGTCTGATATTATTACAGCTGTTTAGTTAACATTTAAATGCCTTATTCTATACAGATCTCTGTAGTATTAGAAATCTTTCTACGTGTATCTGAACAGACAACTTTGTCTCAGGTACTTGTTTTAACCTTAATCATTTAGAACATGTATAGGCAACAGAGTGAGGTTTATCCCTGTTATTATTCATTAACTTTTAGTTTGATTATAATCAACAGTTAATTTATAAGAATGGCTAGTAACTTGTGTTTCTTAACATTTTATAATAGATTAAACAGCTTTTACAAAACTAGGACTTCGTATTGTCAGGTTTAGCTTTAAAAATACTGATTTTAATTTGGAACTCCTTTTAGGGAAACATGAAACATCTATGTGACTCAATTTATCTAAATATTTTACGCTTACCAAATTTAGCAAAAAACAAGAATGCATTGCCTTCTGTATCATAAAAAATGAGAATCTCAACTTTTGGTTAGTATATAGAGCTTACAGCTGTGATCTTATATTTTAGCCCTTTGATATAAGCACAAACATTAACAATATATTAAAAGCACAAATATCCTGTAACCTTATAAATTTAAACATTTAAATATGTTTTCATAAAAAATTACACATCTGATAATGTCTTTTTTGTGATATCAAAAATAAAGTGCCCTTTATATCTTCAAACACAATATGACCTGGGTGACTGTTAAATTTATGTTAATTTCTAGTGTGACTAATTGTAACCTTTTAATTAGTTTCAATTTTTAACACCATTAGCCAAAAAACAGTATTAATATTATCTACATTAAAAGGACATCTGATTTTCTCATCATCTTAATCAGATGACCAGAGCTCAGAGATGAATTTTGACCTGAGGGCTGTTAGCATTAGACCCCCAAAACATTTAAACCCTTTTTGTGTTCACTTTATTCTTGTAATAAAACTTAGGTTTATAACAGGAATTACAGATAGAACTTTTTTTTTTCAGTCCTTTAACATTTAGTAATATTTAAAGAAAATATTCTTTTATCTATCCTATCTTTATGAGTCTAAAGTCCTATATGTAACTTTAATTCTAACTAAGGAAAACTATAACCTTAACTATCAGTCTTCAAGTCCATCAAAGAACATAGAAGGATAATATATAAACTCTAGAATTGAAAGAGACAACTCACCGGGTCAGTTCCAACATTCTTCTGTGATATTCAATCTCCAGTCTATAGGTCATAGTGTGTCTGGCAGACTTCTCAGCAAAGCAAAACATTTAAAAATGTCCCATCTGGGTTGGCAGTTTGTCAGTCACTTTTCTCCACATCCTGCAGAATGTCTAGCAGACTCTTTCATGAAGAAGGAACTCTGTAGCAATGTCCATCTTGTATCAGAGTCACTTTCCTGTGGGTCCTGCCTGTCCAGTTCTTAAAGCATAAAGTCAAACAGTACAGACAAGAACAGTATTTTGCCCAAATGGCTGGTCTTACTATATTAGAGGCAAACTCTAGAACTTTTTAACAAGTACATATAGTTTTCTTTAGAGAAATAAAAGGAACATTTAAACAATTAACCTGGCATGGTCAAAATTTTTAACACATATTACTAATCTTAAATTTATATTTGTAGATATCAGAGCACACAACAGTTTACATCTTCCTATGAACTTTCTACTACTTTTCTTTGAACCTCTATATCTTTTTACATTACCTTTAGTGTCTTTCTCTGATTTTCTCAAACATCGTTATCATAGACAATACTCTCCTTTTCTATTTTCCTTCTTTCCTCTTATCAGTGACTCTTACTCTGAGGTGTGTGGCTGAAGTGAACATCTTATTTATTTATTTAAATCCTGAGTGTACCTTCTCAGTGTGGTGCCTTCCCCTGAATTTCTCTGCGCCCTCTGCACTCTTAACTCTTGGTTCCTGTTTCTGCTCATGTGTGTACACCAGCTCTCCTTTATTGCTGTTTAATAATGATCAGGAGAAACAAATAGGCTGAATAGATGTTTATTCTGGAGAAATATCGTACAATATAGAAAGAGGAATATGAGCAGGTTCCTTCCTGGTCCCAAGGATACCTCCAGATGTACTCCTGTCCCCATGCTGCAAGCAATAGAGCTCTCTGAGCCCCCTCCTCAGACTTAGTTCCCCCAGGTAATCTCCTGCCCTGTCTCCACAAAAATGTGCATGTGAACAAAGTGAATATCTCACTACAGTTCCCCTTTTAGTCTAAGAAAAGATTTAGGCTTGATACAAAAACTATATAAAAAACAGTGAATAACAATTGTGCTCTAATAACTGACTGAGAACTGGGAAGCCAGCATAGGACTGACTCAGGACCACCTGAATATGGGTCTCTGCCAGAAGGACTGAGCAGTCTAAGAGACCTCAGGCAGTGGAGCCAGGATATATCCCTAGTGCACACAAGGACCTTGCGAACACATCCCCCATGGAGGGATAACTGCCTTAACCTAGATATAGGTGAGAAGCCCTAGTTCCTATTTCAAATAACCTGTCAGATCCACATGATTCCAACTGGATGCCATTGCTCTACATATGGAATTGTGGTTGGGGGATAGGAGGGGAGGGTGGTTAGGGTGCATGTGAGAGGGCAGAGGGGGTAAAAGGAAGGGAGAGAGGGGAGGAGGGAGAGAGGGAAGAAAAGGGAACTGAGATCAACATGTAAAATAATAAATTAAATAAAAAGAAATTGTGCTCTAACAAAAGGAAAATTGAGAATATACAATCTTAAGACCTAACTATCCAGTCCTAGGGTGAAGTCAAAACAGTGTTTACAATAGAGTTGTTCTAAGCTGGAAAGAATAAGTCTAGAACCTGTTATATCTAACTAGGAAGAGCGAATAATAGTTTTAATGATTTAATCTTCAACCTCATCAAAGACCTGAGAAGGAAAATAACAATACTAGGGAGGCAGGAAGTGTGTATGGGCAACTTCCAAATGGTGCAGCAAGGACAGAAACAGCATGCTACCTGGACAGTCACCAAAAGGTCTCACAGCAAGGTTGGTACAGCCAGTTTTGGCTAAGGCCTAGAGTACTGGACAGACCACAGCAAAGGCAGGGAGGTAAAAAGGCTGTCTTACCCTGATTTGTCAGGGCTCAGCAGTCTTCTAAGGCCTGAAATCTATTCAGCATTTTGTCTTTGAGTGTATGATAATGAATCACATAACTTTCTAGAGACTTCATTGAATCAGTAAGTCCCTTGCTTTCTCCAACTACTAAAGATTCCATATTTTTAATATTCTCATTCTTTAGAAAAATCTGAATGAAATGTAAACTGCCTTCCAGACACAAAGTTCTATCTGCTAGCTTTCAATTAATCCTGAGACATGGAACAGATTCTGCTAGTCTTTGCATCTGATGTTCCAGGTTTTAACTGTATTAGCAGCTCTGTTCAACCAGGAATCAGCTGTTCCTGTCAGCATGTTAATGCATTGCATTGTTTCTGTTTTGATTTTTGAAGCATTAGACATAAAAAAAAAAAATTCTGTTTTCTAGTTGGTCATTTTTATGTTCCATGTTTTGTATTCTGTCAGCTCTCTATTTGCATGTCTAATATTCTGAATCTTTTTCTCTAAGTATTCTATGTTTGTCTTCTATTTTTAAGCTCTCCATTTTCATTTTCAATATTCTAAACAATTGTTTCCAAACATTGTATGTTTTCTGTTCTGTTTTTCATCCTTCTATTATCATTTTCAATAGACTGAACTGTTTTTTCTAAGCATTCTATGTTTTGCCTTCTAATACTGTCATTTTCAATATTCTAAACCTTTTTTTCACCTTCTATGTTTTCATTCTAATTGTCAGCTCTCCATTGTCATTTTCAATATTCTGCATTTGGTTTTTTAGCTCTCTATTGTTATTTTCCATATTTTGAACCCCTGTTACTAAGTCTCTGTTGGTTTTTAAAATTTTCTTATTGTTTGCTTTAAGCTCAAACCATTTAGAATATCTTAATGTTGATACCCATTGCTATTACAAAAACAAAATGTATATATTGGATAAGCCATGATTTTTCTGATGTTAAAATTCCTTCTATATTTGAAGTAAAAGAATTTCTAAAGTCTTGAATCATAAGATTATCCACCCTAGGTATGGAACAATTGATCTCATATTATATCATCTTAAATGGTGAAGAAGTTTGCAATTACCTTAGGTATAATTCTGCTGTCCTTGAACTTTGATGGTTTTAGTTGTTGATCTCAATTTGTGGTGGAAGTGCCTGGCGGTGTCCCACCAAATTGCATCTGGCAGCAGACAATCCTTCTGATCGTTGTCCCTGTAGAATAGCTCTTAACAAACTAAGGCAAGCAAAATTTTGTTAAACTCATGAGTGAAAGGAGCTTTGTGCAAATTTCTAGGACCCCCAGGGCTAACAGGTGTTGCCACTTACTGGCGCCTTTGGGCCACAGAAAACACACAAGCTGGGCAGGCGCCATGTGCACCACAGCTGCAAATGCAAAGTGAGGAATAGACAAAAAATGAGAAGCAGTGAGTGCTTTCTCAGTGCCACAGTGGATGTAAAGTTTTAGGGCAGTGGCAAATGTTCCACAAGCTGTGGTGTTTCCACCTGGTTACTCAAGGAACCCTGCCCATTCGGGGATGGTGTAAGAAGTGAGCGGAGTCTGCCACCTTGGTGTAAACCAGGTCCGGTAAAAATCCGGATTCCGCTTCTGACACCAGATATTGATGTTCGATAAGGATCAGGAGAAAAAAAATAGGCTGAATAGATGTTTATTCAGGGAGACATAACTTACAACATATACAGATGAACTCCAGCAGGTTTCTGGTCCCAGAAAGCTGTTCCTGTGCTGCCGGAAAGAGAGCTCTCTCAGTATCCTCCTCAAAATCAGTTCCCGCGGGTCACATCCGGCCCTGTCTCCACCCCCCCAATGGGCGTGGTCTATGCCACAGGCTGGGACAAGGTGAATATCTCACTATGAATACTGAATGCTGCCTTAAATTCATATGTCAAAATTTAGTCAACCAATGGTGGGGCAATGGCAGAGGTGTTCTATTAATATGTACAAAGAGTAAATAGGAATTGCTTCCCCTAATACTAAAGACACTCCATAACTGCACATATTATCTGCCTTAAGGAATCACATATTTGCATATATTCTCTGCCTGAAGGGTGTCTATAAGCCTGTATGTGCCCACATATATTGCTTTTAGATAGGAGATATTCACCAAAAAAGGCCCAGACAACCTATGGTAAGAAAGGTAATATATTAGGAACAATAGATGTTATTTGTGCTCTCTGTACCCATGACAAGTTGGAATGGGTTCCCATATACGATTTCAGACAGGACAGGCAGGCAGAGTGTGTTCCAGAACTGTCATAGCCACTCAGAGAAGCTTTACATGGAATTAGATGATGAGATCCATCTTTAACTACTTGGTGGCAGTGCACATGTTTAATATCAGAACTAAGGAGGCTGTCAGTAATCAAAAATGAAATACAATAATAAAACAAAACACATAAGGAAGAATTAGATTCACCTTAATATGAGTCACACCATCTGGTGGTATCCTGCATGTATAAAGGGAATTGAATGAGTAGGCTCTCCTTCAGTTGCTCCTTGCCCTATCTATGACTACCAAGTTTATAACTTTACTAGCTTTAGAGCTTTCTTCTTTGGACTTTAAGAGTATAACGATGACCAGGTGAGACATGCACCCTGGTGATTTAAACAACTGCTGTGGTCTTCAGATTCCCATTGCTGGCAGCCATTTTTGGACTACCTGGACCACAGCCTCTGAGACATTATAATAAATCCACATTATACATATATGGAGAGATTCATCCTACCATGCCTGTTTAAGCAGAGAACCTTGAAAAATGAAGTTACTTTTTGCTTTCTTTTGATTTTAACCTGCTACTGAACATGTGTCAACTAACAATATTGCTCACAAATGCAAACTTCCTAGTTCTGTTCCTCTCCAAGTATTCAATTTTCTAGGAAGACTACTTTTTCCATTACTATGCATTTTCCAAGCATTTACTCTGATTTTCAGTGATAAAACTCCTTCATTCGTGGAGCCATCATCCAGCTTTCTAGGAGGAAAAGGTGATACTATCTTGTTTGTCATCTGAATGCAGCTTCTCTTTACTGATTTAAGTGTCAGTGGTGGTCCAGTTTTCTTCTAGAGAAACACATAGTTCAGCCAGTTGGGCAAGATTAGCCCAGATGACAACTGTTTGAAAAGGTAAACACTGTTGTGTTGAGAGTTTGGCTGAGCAAGCAAGACATCTGTTTAGGTCCTGACTCAAAAGAAGGAACATAGCTCCTTCTCAAACAAATCAATGAGCTTAGGAGATTCATTATCAGCCTGGTGACCTAGACTTAGACCCTCAGGTATTGACAATGAAATAGATTCAGTCCTTTAACATAATGAAGATGCTTAGGAGAAAATGCAATTGTTTAAATCCAGGGCCTTGGTGGAGGTATTGCTTCATATCTTGTGAACACTACTTTTCCCACCACATGGAGCTGGGGTTATCGGTCCCAAGGGCACTGAGGGCTTATTCAGTAAAGTTCCTCAGATGCACTGTGTTCTCCTCATGATACAATGCATGAGGAGCCTTCGCATGAGCTGGTCAAATTGAAAGATGACTCCTACTGACTTCCTAAAAGTCTCCCCATTTCTTCCATCTCCCCCTGAAAGTAGGCAACTGGAAGATATTCCTGATAAGAAGCTTACTTAGAATAAGACATAAGTCAAGCAAGACATCCCTTCCCCAGATTTAATCTTTTCTTTCTTCTGCCTTTCCTCTCTCACTCATCTTCACACACCTCTACCCCAAGACCTGTCAGTGAAGTGTGAACATCTCTTTCATGTTACTCATATACTATTAAATAATTATGGTACTAATTTTCTGTTGAAGAATTTAATTGCCTTCCTGGCCTTACTTGCTGTTTCTTATTAATATTTAAATTCTTCAAAGTTTCAGTTGTAATCTGACCCTGAAAGAATTTTAAAATGGCATTACCTATGTAATGCAAAAGTCTGCTTTATAAGCCAGGTTTGTGGCTGTGCTTTCCTTTAACCCCAGTACTCAGGAGACCCTCAGGAGACTCAGGCAGCCGATTTCTGTGAGATTGACACAAGTGTCATAAACACAGCTAGTCTCACTACAAACAGCCAGTTCATGCATCTGGGATAGCTCCTGGTTGCACTGCCAGGGTTCCTTGAACGGATCAATTCAAATAATTATCACAGACATTCACAGGGTTTAGTCTGATGAAAGGAAAGTCCTCCAACTCTCAGTCCACAGTCTGTGAGTGCTACTAAAAGAGGATTAGGGGATGGGGGATTGTGGGAGTGGGCTTTTCTAGTTAGAAGAAGTATGTCACTGGATGTGGGCAGAGACAGGCATTGATGTTTCTTATATACAGGATGCTGGCCAGTGTGTTGGTGAACATTCTGTTAGCTCTGAGTGAAGATTTAAGGACACTAACCCCCAGTACCACATTCACCTGCAGGCTGCCTTGCTCCACCCATAATGATTATTAACTGAATCTTTGAAATATTAAGTGAGACAACTCAAATAAATGTTTTCTTTTTAAGAGTTCCCATGGTATGTAGTATCTCTTCACAGCAATAAAATCCTAACAAAGACAGATGTGGGTACCAGGGGCTAGGATATTTCTGTGAGAGGCTGGCCCTATCATAAAATTTCTTTGATTATTTTTTTATGAGTATAGTTGATCTGCTAGCTTGTGTCTCCCGTTATGTCTATTCATTTTGATTTTTTTTTCCGTCAGTGCTATAGGCTTTTTAAAGGGCCAAGGAAATGTCTATGTGAACTTCCAATTCAGTTTCCTTCTAAGGAAACTTGATGAATACATTATAATGTCCATGCAATGAAATAATGTGGGAAGCACCAGAATGATATGACTATATTGTCAAAGAAGCAGACATTTACAATGTGTTTATCACACTTCCTGTTTAACACAGTTATGATGTAGGACTCTGCATCGACCCCTGAGAGAACATGAGCAAGCCTGAAGCTGTTGGCTAGAACTCCTTGCCCCAAGGCTGTTTTGGTACTCCTCCTGTTTTGATAGCACACCTCATGACAGCACACCTCATGACAACACACAGCTCGTAGGGAGGAGCTAAGCCTAAAATTCCTGTAATTTTCCACTGTGCTATAAGTCAGTATTTAAGACCATTCTTTCCCCTCAGTAAACTGCATTTGGCATTTGGTGTTCCGTCATTGCCATTGAATGAATGACCCTCTGTCTTGTTTTTATTTCAATCTCTAGGCCTTCGCCCGATTTGTGGAACACTTCCTGGCACAGGTGCTACAAGTGTAGGTCCAACCAAGATTGGGAAAGAAAGGATCATCTATGAGATCACCCTTGAAGGCTGGCCTGCAAAAGTAAGTGAATGAGGGTGTATTGAAGGATGAGTGCCAGTAACTGTAAGGAAATGCTCAGTGGACTATGAGTGGCCCTATTGAAAAGACAGGGCAATAGGACTAAAACAAGACAGGTAAACAATTCATTGCAACAATTTAAAAGAAAAAATGGCAGAGATGAATAGGACTTTTGAGGAATTACAAGATTTAGAATCTGAACAATCTCTCAGGGGAAAAGAGGGATCCCAACTAAGAGATGATAGTCATGTTGTAACTGATGAAGGGGATACTTTGGAATCAGAAACTGAAGCTGGTGAGCGCATATGCCAACCACCAAGACACAACCCCTTTTGTGATTCTGATTCTTTTGTAGGTCCTCTGTACCTCGAGTGTTAGAGGAAGAGGCCAATAATTTAATAACCAAGGTAGAAGCATAAGAATAGGAAAGAAAAGTGTTTCCAGTGATTGAGACACTGAATCTGGAGGATACCATGGTAAGGGAGCACAGCCCATTAAATTTTAAGGATATAAAACAGGTTAAAGAGGCTTTCACTGTTTATGGGCCCCATGCTCCTTTTACTCAGAGAATTTTTGATTCTTTTGCAGCATTAAATTGCACCCTTAGTGATTGGATGCAGTTCTATAGACTTGTGCTGAGTGGGGGTGACTATTTACTCTGGAGAGGCAAATTTCAAGAATTTTGCAAGGAAACCACACAAAGTAATGCTGCTACTGGATTTCCTGCTAGGAATTTAGATATGCTCACACTCACTAGGCAATATTCTACACTTGCAGCTCAAATTCTTTTTGACCCAAAAGTCCATGCACAAAATGCTGTTGCTGCTACTAGACCTTGCAAAGCCCTGCCTAATAAGGCTGAAGGAGATCAACTATCTAAGGTATGGCAGGGACTGTCTGAGCCCTATTCAGATTTTTCAGACCACCTCCTACAGCTGTCAGGCCACATATTTGGAGATGTTGGAAATGCCATGCCCATTGTTAAACAATTCACATTTGAAAATGCAAACAAGTTTTGTAAAGAGGCTTTAAGTCCCCATAAGGCCAAAAGTCTTAATGAGTATGTATGCATATGTTGGGACATAGATTGTCATCACATTATGGGCCAGGTTATAGCTTCAGTCATGCAAATAGGTGGGAAGGATGGAGGAGCCAGACAAAAGAATTGCTTTGTGTGTGGACAACCAGGATGTTTCAGAAGGAATTGCTGTGGCTCCAGCATGTAGTACTCAGTTTCCTAAATGGTCAGCTGATAGACATACAAGTCTTTTTTCAACTTTTGTAATAACTCATAACTCTGTTAATCTTTGGGGAAGAGATGTGCTTTGGCCATGGGAGCAGTTCTTACTACTGAGCCTGTGAAAAATATGCTGGCTGACCAAGGTTATATACAAGGAAGAGGACTGGGTAAATTCCCCCAAGGTGACCCTCAGTCTGTTGTATCTAAAAATTTAATTATCAAAAGCGTGTGAGATCACTCTGAGCTGGGAAATTTTCCCTAGGGCCTATTGCTATGCAGCCTGGTCCCATTTCTATCATCTGAAAAACTGATGACCCAGTATGGGTGGAGCAATGGCCACTATCTATTGAGAAATTACAGGCTGCACATCAACTTCTAAAGGAACAATTAGAGGCAGGACATATTGTTCCTTCTACTTCCCCATTGAATACTCCAATCTTTGTTATAAAGAAAAAAATCTGGAAAATGGAGACTCCTACAAGATTTCTGAGCTGTTAATGATTGCATGCAAATTATGGGAGCCACATACCTGGCTTACCATCCCCTGTAGGTATCCTCAAGGTTATCATTTGTTATTTGTAGACCTAATAGATTACATTTTTAGCTTTGCCTTGCATCCTGAGGGTAGTTAGCGATTTGCATCTGGCATACCTTCTATTAATTTAAAAAAGCCTTATAAGAGATATCAATGGGTGGTGTTGCTTCAAGGAATGGCCAATGACCCACAATTTGTCAAATTTATGTATCATTGCCCATTGCCTCCATTACAGAGAAATTTCAATCCCTGTATATTTTACATTATATGGATGATATTCTTTTAGCCAGCCCGGATTCTAAGGAAATGAAAGAGGCTTTTGGAGAAATACAACATAATCTTCAACTAGCTGGCTTAAGAATAGCCCCAGAATTTCCCTATCAATACCTGGGTCACCAATTGTTATATTCTGGTATCATTCCTCAAAAGATTACTTTAAGCCTGGATAAACTGACCAAAATTAATGATTTTCAAAAATTATTGGTAGATACAAATTGGGTTTGATCTAGTTTGGCCCTAACCACTGGACAGCTTAGACCCTTATCTGATATTTCACAAGGAGATTCTGATCCCACTTCTCCTCACTCCTGCTGCCTGCTGCATGAGAATACATACAATATTTGGCAGTGGATGTCACTCATCTGCCTTAAGCTAGAAAATTAAAATATATGCAAGTTTCTGTGGATACATATTTTAAGGTGGTTTTTTTGCATCTCTAACCTGGGGAGAAAAGATTAAAGATGTCATGTCTCATTGTTTACAGGCCTTTGCCTATATGGTGTTCCTGATATCTTAAAAACAGACAATGGTTCCACATATGCTAGTCATCGCTTCTTGGCCTTTTGCAAGGAACATCACATCAATCATGCATTTGGCATCCCACACAACTCTATGGGACAAGCCATCGTGAAAGACACTCATGCCACACTTAAACAATATTTTAATAAAAAAAAAGGGGGAATATAGGCTCTCCCCCAATTCTCAGTTATCCACTATACTTTTTAATTTAAATTTTTTGACTGTAGATAAAATTAACATGCCTGCCATGGAGAAACATTGGAACAAACCCTCCCAAACATTGGGATGGGTCAGATGGAAAGACATAATTACACGACTATGGCAACCGCCCACCCCCACTTTTAGCTAGGGCCTGAGGGGCTGTTTGTGTTTTTTCCCCAGAAACAGAGAAACCTATTTGGATACCAGAACAACATGTTCGTCCTGTTGATCCTAATCAGGAACCTAATCCTGCTGTACTGGAATCCCTGGCCCATGGAGGAACAAGTGGTTTGGGCCTTGGTGAGGAACCCCACATCCTGATGCCAGTTAGTCAGGAGAGAACATTCCCTGCTACTACTGGTTGCCAATGTGCCAATAGAAACTTCATTACTGAGTAATTTGACCTTCCTGACTCAGGGGAGCCTTGGCTTCCAGAGAGTGCTTAATTTTTCTCAATTGCCCAATGGGTGATTCTTGGTTTTATGCATAGCTTTGAGTAATGACTCTCCTTGCTGATTTTCACCCCAATGCAAGCATGAGCAATTGCTGGGGACTCAGAGAGGTCCTATAACATAAACTTCCAGCAGGAACAGGAAAATGCTGCTATGTGTCCCCTATATCAGGGCCCCTATGCTGAAAGCACCCCAGGAAGTTATGACTTGCATAGGCAATTGTCTTGGAGACACTGTGCTCCACCTTTAAAGGATCCTTGGGGGGGGGGAAAATCTTTCAATAGTTCTTCCACAACCTTCTTCCTGAGCAATTTATGGCCCCCATGAGACACCAGTGACCTCGTAGTTCGAGTTCCTGACCTCGCCCCAATGATAATGGAAGACCGAGTTGGGGGAGAAGAAATTATCCTCTACAGCCAAGAAGGGACTTTGATTTCACTGCTGCCATCATTCCTGTCATTGCTGTGTAGGTGACTGTCACTGTCATTGCAGGGATTGCTGTCGCTCAGTTCGCTGCCAATGTAGAGACTGTTAACCAGCTGGCGGGCAGAATCAGTGAAGCCCTAACTGCAGAGAATGTCCTGCTTGAAAGCTCGTATTGGATTTGGACTCTCATATTCAGTTTTGACTTAAATCACCAAACTGCCTCACTTCAGGAACAATTAGGGAATTTGGGTTGGTATAGCAGGCCTCCTGCTTTCATTCTGTCATTCCTCTTGTATCACCTTGATTGGAATGCAAATGTCTTTGTAGGGGTCAACAGCCTCAATGCTGGCAGGGCCTTGTCTTTTGTAAATTTTACCAGTATTTTGGCTGACCAGAGAGTAGAGGTCAATAAGACCTGAATTACTCCTATTTCAGCAGATGGCAGGTAGAATGCCATGGCTCAGATTGGAGGCTGGTCACAGGTTTTGAATGGCACATTGTCTCTCAGCAAGTTGGAGCCAGTATTGGTTGGGGTAGGGATTCTTGTGCTATGCATGGTCTGACA
Source organism: Phodopus roborovskii (assembly GCF_943737965.1). Classification (NCBI taxonomy): domain Eukaryota; kingdom Metazoa; phylum Chordata; class Mammalia; order Rodentia; family Cricetidae; genus Phodopus; species Phodopus roborovskii. The sequence continues at coordinate 42,429 of NW_026126502.1, forward strand.
GTTCTTTTCACAAAAGAAACACAGTCTGGCCCATGGCTCTCCCAATAATCATGAGGTCTGTTAACAGATGCTGCAGAAATGAGGTACCCCCATGACGGGCAACTTGCAGTGAAGCCCCCCAGCCTAAAACATGAGGTTGCTGGGGCCCCTGAAGACCGGTAAGGGGTGCCACACTCTGCGAGACCTAAGCTAGGGGGTCTCTCATAGAAAATAAAAAAGGGGGAATTGTAAGAATTAAGACCTAGACTAAGAATTTACTCCCCCTCCATCTGCCCTCAGGGCAGGCAGCTGTAACAGCTGGAAAATAGGAGAAATGTTTTGTAATGCAAAATGCTATTGTTCCTTTGGCTTCTGCAACCCTGAATGCACACTAACCTGTTCTTGGAACCTGAGATGACTAACCAAAGGTCTGGTTCCCCCTCCTCCATCTAGTGCTGTGGTATATAAGCTAGCCCCCCCAGACTAAAAGGGAAATACTGAAGAACCTTCTTAATATAAAGCAAGAGTCCTGTGTTCTTAACATCTACACAATCCCCAGCTTCTCGGGCTTTGACAGCAGTGCAGGTGCCACACAGAGATGTGTCATTAGTTAGCTACACATGTGGTTAAGCGCCAAGTCACACAAATAAGCCTTTAGTTAGCCCACCCACACAAAGCCACTAGTTACTACATACACTCAATCACAAGTTAGTCACACACCTAAGACATTAGTTAGCCATACAGGCAGGAAATGAAGTATGCAAGGTCATCCATAAACAGGCAGCAGTGGGACACAGATTTAATCCCACCTTTTAGGAGAAAGATACATGTATCTACTAGCTCAGTGCCACTTTGGCCTATTAGAGAAAGAGTGATTGGAGAAAAAGGGAGAGAGTTAGGGAGATATCTACAGAGAAACATAGGGAGAGGAAGAGGGAAAGCCATTAATAAGGGGAGAGAGGGAGGGAGAGAGAAAGACTCCACCTAAAAGAGAAACTGCTAACAGAAATGTTATCCCAGCATTGAGATGGCATGTCTTTAATCCCAGCACTGTCTATGGTGAGATAGGAGGGATATGGCTGGACAGAGGGGAATATAATGTGGTAGGAGACAAGAGGGCTTGCAGTGAGGGTGTTCAGTCTGAGCAGTCATTCTGAGCTTTCATAAAGACAGCAGTCAATCGAGAAGTCCTTGTGACAACAGGATCGGTCCTTTGGTCTGAACACTGGTAGAGGTAAGAACTCTAGAGGCTCACATGGCTGTGCTTCTGAGATCCATCAGCTTTCACCCTCTGAGAGCTGACTCCAAATTTTATTATTAATATCTATCAGAACTTGTGCTGCAAATGTTGTTCTCTCTAGGGAAGTGTGAAGTTTTTTGAAGTCAGTATAGGCAAGTTTTCAACATATTAAAAATATGTTATTTTGATGTTCAAAACTATCAATTATCAGTATCGTTTTAATATCTGATTTAAGTGCATTATTGCTTTTATCTGTGATTGTTTAATGCTGTCCAATATTTGTAGGTTTTACGTGTCTGTGATTGTTTAATGCTGTCCAATATTTGTAGGTTTTACGTGTTTCATTTCCTTTCTCTAATGTGATGTTGATTATTTATTTCTGTGTAGAAAATTCTCCTGTAGTTTAGACTTGCCTCATTAATGTAATTGATAATTGCATTAAACTTTTTTTTTTTATTTTGGCAGAAAATTTTTTCTACAGATACTCAACCATTTATAGAATGTAACAAATAAGGATGATAAATATTGTATTCTCAAAGTAAGCTGCTTCCCCTTTTTAGAGAAATCTTGATCAAATATCAGTTCCCTTTAAGTTGGTTGCACTTTTTTGTGGGGGGAATATATGACAAGGGCAGGCAATAATTTTAGTCAATAGAAATGTAACATCTCAAGGGCAACAATTGAGGGAAATGTCATATATATATATATATATTACATGTTGATACCAGTTCCCACTCCCTCCCTCCCGCTGACACCCCCCCAACTTGTACCCTGACCTCCCTCCCCTCCCATCGCACAATGCACATTCCACAGGTAGGGATATGCTATCCAGGTGGGGTCATGTAGATCTGTCAAGTAATTTGAAGTAGGGACTAGGACTTCTCTCTCTAGGTTAAGGCCATATTGCTCCATGTGGGATGTGTCTGCAAGGTCATTTTGTGTACCATGAATACATCCCGGGCCCACTCTATCAGGTCCCTTAGACTGCTCAGTCCTTCTAGCTGAGAACCATATTCAGGGGGTTCTGAGTCAGTCCCATGCTGTATTCCCAGCTATAAATCTGGGGGGCCAATTAGCTCCTCCTAGTTCAGGTCAGCTGTCTCTAGGTGTTTGTGTAATCTGGTCTTGTTGTCACTCTCTGCATCTGGATTCTAGTATAACTCACTGTTTAGTTATGGGTGTTTTTTTCTGTTTCAAACAGTGTCTAGATCAGGACCCCATGATGGTGGATAAGTCAGTTGTTGATCACACTATTAGGGAAGGACATTTATGGTGGCCTTTTCATGGTTGCTCTAATTATTAGTTGGAATCAGCCTTGTATGTCTCTAGAACTTTATTTTGGTTCAGTTTTCTCTTCAAACCAATAATGGCTGCCTCTTTTATGTTCCCTCTGTCTCTCTGTCTCACTGCCTCTCTCTCACTCTCTCTCTCTCTCTCTCTTCTGTCTTTATTCCTATGCAGACTGAATCTTCCTAGTCACACATGCTTTCCTCTCTTCCCTTTCACTTTCTCCTATTTCTTTCTCCATTCACTGCCCCCTACCAATTCCCATGTGCTCTTGGGATCTTCTCCTTTCCCCCCATGTGTGAGGGACCTTATAGGAATCTCTGTAGTCTTCTACACACAGTCATCCAATTGTTCCAGCACCGTTTGTTGAAGATGCTGTCCTCGCCCCCATTGTATAATTTTAGCTGTTTTGTCAAAAATCAGGTGTTCATGGGTGTGTGGGTAAATATCAGGATTTAAATTTGATTTCATTGGTCTACCTGTCTATTTTTTGCCAATACCAGGCTGCTTTCAAAACTATATCTCTGTAGTAGAGCTTAAAGTCAGGAATGGTGATGCCTCCTGAAGTTCTTTTATTGTAAAGGGTTGTTTTGGCTATCCTGCGTCTTTTGTTTTTCCATATAAAGTTGATTATTATCCTTTCAAGGTCAGTGAAGAATTGTGGTGGGATTTTAATGGGGATTGCATTGAATCTGTAGATTGCTTTTGGCAAGATTGCCATTTTTATTATGTTTATTCTACCTATCCAAGAACATGGGACATTTTTCCATTTTCTGGTATCTTCTTTAGAGCCACAACGTTCTTATTATATATGTCTTTTACTTGTTTTGTAAGCATTACACCAAGATACACCATTGTCCCATATATTAAGGGAGCATAGTTTAGTCTTATGTAGTTCCCCCCGTTATCAAATCAGATTCTGTGATCTCTCACTAGCTTGGGTCAGCTTATTTGGCAGGTTTTGCCATCATAGTCTTGAGTGCTTTGTTTTTATTATTGCTCCTTCCTCCCTGTGATTGTACTCCAGGAGCTTGGCCAAATGATTACCTGTGCATTTATTCATATGTTTCTATCTGTTTCTGCAAGAGTGTAATTGATTCTCAGCGGTTTTAGATTGTTGGTTGGGTATTATCTACTTTATATCTTCTACACACTTATGATTACTGTATATATTATGTATCTTTCTGAATTTTGGGTACTTCTCTTGGTAGTTATTTTGGTTCTGTCCATGTACCTAGAAATTTTAGGATGTTACTGTTTTTGATCACTAAGGAGTATGCCATTGTGTACATACTCTACATTCTCTTTATCTGTTTTTCATTTGATAGTCATATAGGTTGTTTCCAAGATCTGGCTATTATGAAAAATGTGGCTATGAACATAGATAATCTGTGGTATAGTTGAGCATGCTTTGGGTATACTACTTCACATCCATATATTGTTTACCTAGTCTTGTCCCATTGCCACACAAGCCCCAAATAACACACAGAGACTTTGTATTTTATATAATATGGTTGGCCTGTTACTTGTTTTTTCTTGGCTAGCTCTGTCTTAATTATTAACCCATTTCTGTTTATTTAAATATTTCCACATGGTTATCTTACTTAGAGCTGGCTGGCGTCCTGCTCTCTCCCAACTCCATCTTGACTCCTCCTTCCTCCTTCCTCTTTCCTCTTTGTCTCCTAGTCCCACCTCTCTTGCTTTCCTATTGGCCAACAGTGCTTGATTACTTAACCAGTATGAAAAACATGTTTACAGCATGACAGGTCCCATCACTGTTGATGCTTTATCTATGTCGAAAACCCATATATGAGTGAGTACATACCATGTTCCTCATTTTTTTACAGGGTTACCTCATTCAGGATGGTTTTTTCAAATTCCCTCCATTTGCCTGTGAACTTCAAGCTTCCAATTTTTTCCCACACAGAGTAGTATTTCATTGTGTTAATGTGCCACGACTTTGTAATCCATTCTTCAGTTGACGGGCATCTAGGTTGTTTTCAGGTTCTTGCTACAAACATAGTTGAACAGATCTTTTTGTTGTATGGATGTGGTTCATTTAGATATATGCCAACTAGTGGGATTGCCTGATCCAGTAATTGACTGATTTTGATTTTACTGAGCAACCACCATAATTCTCTCCAAAATGGCTGTACAAGTTTGCACCCCAACAGCATTCAAGGAGGGTTCCCCTTTCTCCACATCCTCTCCATCATAAGTTGTCATTGGTGTTAATAATTTTAGCAATTCTACCAGGAGTAAGACATTATCTAAGAGTTGTTTTTATTTGCATTTCCCGGATAGCTAAGGATGATGAGCACTGTCTTAAGTGTCTTTCAGCCTTTTCTATTTCCTCTATTGATAATTTTTTATTCAGTTCTGTACCCCATATTTTAAAATGGTGATTTGGTGTTTTGGTGACTAGCTTCTTGTTTTCTCTATATATTTTTGAGATCATCTCTCTGTCAGATATAGGGTAATAGAAGACCATTTGCCAGTCTCTGGGCTGCTGTGTGATCTTACCAACTGTGTCCTTTGCCTTACATACGCTTCTCAGTCTTTCTGCAGTCTTATATACACACCGACAGCCAGTTATGCCAGCAAAATTTGTTAAAGATGTGATCCTCTTCCCATTGTATACTTTTAGCTGTATTGTTTTGTCAAAAATCAGATGATCGTAGGTGGGAGGGATATTATCAGGGTTTTTGATTTAATTCCTTTTGTCTACCTATATATTTTTGTGTCAATACAAAGCTGTTTTCAGAACTATAGTTCTATAGTACAGCTTCAAGTTGACAATGGTGCTGCATCATGAAATTTGTTTATTGTACTTGGTTGTTTTGGCTATTCTCAGTCTTTTGTTTTTCCATTTAATATAGGTTATTATACTTTCAAGGTAAGTGGATAATTCTGCTGGGATTTTGGTGGGGATTGCAATGAATTTTTAGATTTCTTTTGGCAAGATTTCTATCGTTACTATATTTATCCTACATATCCATATGCATGGTAGATCTTTCTGTTTTATGGTATCTTCTTTAATTTACTTCTTTAAAGTGAAAGACCTAAAAAGTAATGTTAATGATGGACTAACCTAGAAACCAATATCTGTTCCTTGGAATTTGCTAGCTTCCTCTCACAAGGCACTGAGATAAGAAGAATTCACACTGCCCCTCCTTTCCTGTGAGTCAACAGGTGGTAAATAGTGTCAAGAGATAGCTGTAACTCTGGTTTGCCCAGACAAGATTAATTAGCACACCTGAGGCCCTAAGGTCTGCTGACCCTAATAGCAGACCATCTGGCCTCCAAGGGTCAGGTACTCAATGGACAGAGGGTCCCACCCCCTCCCTAAGCTTGTGGGGTTGCTTTTAAAAACACCTGGGCCCAGGGGAGGGGGCTTCTCTCTAGCATGCTGGAGGAGCCCGTTTGCACAAACGTTTCCTGTTCATTAAAGCCTCTTGCGTTTTGCAGCAACTGGACTGGACATTGACTTCTTGGGGTATCGACCGAACCTGGAAGACTCCTCATTCTGAAGGTCTTACAAAAGACCCAATATTCTTGCTATATAAATCTTTCACATGTTTGGTAAGCATTAGTCAAACATAATTTATGTTGTTTGTGGCTATTGTAATGGGTAATATTTCTGTGATTTCTATCTGAGCCCCTTTGTCATCTGTATATTGTAGTATATTGTAGGGCTACTGATTTTTTTGATCTTCTCTTGTATCTTGCTCGTTTGCAGAATGTTTATGTCAGCTGTAGCAGTTCCCTGGTAGAGCTTTTTGTGTCCTTTATGTAAACTATCATATCATGTGCAAATAATGATAGTTTGACTCTTACTTTCCAATTTGCATCCGGTTGATCTCTTATTGTTGTTTTACTCCTTTTGCAAGAACTTCAAGGACAATATTGAAGAACTATGGACAGAGAACAGACTTATCTTGTTCCTGATTTTAGAGGAATCACCTTAAGTTTCTCTGCATTCTGTTTGATGTTGGCTGTTGGTTTACTGATTATCCCTGTCTCTCCAAGACCTTTATCATGAAATGGGGTTGAACTTTATCTAAGGCTTTTTCAGCATCCATAAGATGATCACATGGTTTTTCTTTTTCAGTTTGTTTATATGGTTGATCACATTGATAGATTTTCAAATGATAATGTAGAGAGCTGCGAAGTGCCATGCTTTAAAGATGGCACTGGCTTCCCCCTTCCAACTTCCAGATGGTGAGCGCTCTCTGTCATAAACAAGTCCTTATTTGGCTAAGCCTGTTCAGCATGCCTGCTTCCCTATAAGAGCATCCTATCTGCAGGGTCCACATTGCTCACTAGCGTTGGTCTGCACAAGGGGATTTAACTCTATTTCCCTGGAGTTAGAAGAAGAAGCATGTTCAAGGATCATGATTAAACTGCTAGAAGATCTCCCCTGAGTTGTGTCTTCCTTGTTGATTGAGGTTAGGTGTGACACGATAAACCATCCCTGCAATGCAGGAATGAAGCCTCCTTTGTCATTGTGGATGACTTCCCTCATGTGTGCCTGGATTTGATTTGCTAGTGTTTTATTGAGGCCTTTTTCATTCGTGTTCATGAGGGATATTAGTCTGTAGTTCTCTTTCTCGTTTGTATCTTTTTGTATCTTTGGTACCTAGGTACTTGTGGCCTCATAGAGTGTGGTAATATGCCTTCTGTTCCTATTGTGTGGAACTATTGAGGAATATTGGTATTTGCTTTTCTTTGGATTTCTAGTAGAAGTCTGCACTGCAGCCATCTTGCCCTGGGATTCTTTTTGGTTGGGAGGGTTTTGATGACTGCCTCAATTGTGTTAGAGTCTATTGGTCTATTATCCAGAGGTTCCTCCTCCCACATCAGTTGGTGAGACATGGGGAGGCCTGGCTGGGACCCCAGGCCCTGTACCATAGTGCACTACAGGACAGCCCAATAGAAGGGACAATATGCCTTCTATCCAATCCACCAAAACCTTGGAGAAAGAGAATTTGAGAGAACGTGTGGGAGGGGCATAGAGAGCTTGAAGATTGCACTGAGCATGCCCTGTTCTAGGAGCCAGAAGTGGAGAGCAGGTCATGAGCAGTGTGCTCATGTTTGATTGGGGGTGGTACGTGGGGGAAGGGGTTGCAGCTAGGCAGGCGGGGATGGTGTGCATGGGCTAATGTGTTTATAGGGTTTTCTAAATGGCCTGTCAAAGTGCACTATTAATGGCGAAAGGCTACATTTTCGGGCAGGGGAATATGATCTGTGAGGTGTGTTGCACATGGCATGGGCCAGTCGGTAGCTCCAGGAGGGCATAAAGGGGGCTTTTAGAGACAAATCAGGTGAAAGGGGAAGCGGATGGAAAGGAAGATGCAGGGATGGGGGGGGGAGCGATTGAAAGCATGCTTTGCCCATGCTAGCTAGGGCTAGCCACATCAGAGTCTCAAGGATGACAGTGTCTCTGCCCCTTGACATAATGATCTCAAGGCAGCTAGATATGGGGAGGCCCCCTGGGACCCTGGGCCCTGCACCACAGTGCACTACAGGGACAGCCCAAGTGAAGTGACAATGTGCCTTCTAACCAATCCACCAGAACCCATACAACCTAGGAGAGAAAGTATTTGAGAGCTCCTGGGGGAAGGGGCAGAGAGAGCATGAGGCTTGCACTAAGCATGCTCTGTTCTAGGATACCAGGTGGGCCTGAAGCACTGCACCATCCACCACAACCAGAGCAGTATGTGCCCAAATGAGGTAGAGCTGTGCATGAAGTGAAGGTGAGGGCAGCCAGGCCCAAGGGAGGGGACTGCAGAGGGCCTCTTTGCTAGGCTGTGGTGGTGGCCTGGAGCAGTGAACTCACCTAAGCCATAGCTCAGCAGGCAGTGGCAGTGGCAGTAGAGCTGGGATGAGTCATCAGTGCTGTGCTGAAAAGATGGCAGGGCTGTGAGTGGGCTGGGGCTGTGAATGGCCTGCAATTGTGATGGTGATCCTGAGTTTGGAACCTAGGAATAAGCGGTGGAGCCACTGCTAGCTGGGCCTGTTTTCTGCCCACTCATAGAACCTTGGGCCTGCACATTTTCTCCCTGGTCTCCCTTTTGGGCAGGGGCCTCTTTCCTCCTCCTTGAGGCACAGAATGGACCCAATATCTAGTATTGCAAGATTACAGCAGCCACACCCACCACTGCCTAAGCTTCTGGCACTCCACTCCTGCATGGTAGTCCTTATCATACCACTGCCCCTTCACAGGCACTGCAATGGAGTAAGGGCCCCTGGCTGAAGATATGGGTGTTCACCTGGAACCCATCAGGTCCATACTGATGCTCTGCAGCTCCATCCAGAGGTGCATCTGCTGCCAGATATGCTGCTCGAGCCCAGGCCACCAGGAGAGCTACAGGGCTAAACCAAGTGCCATTCCAGGCCAGATCATACAATCTGTGGCCACCTTGGTTGAACTTGAAAGCTGGTTGCTCACTAGTTTCCTCTCTCTTTGGTCTGCAGGACTAAGAGACAGAGGAGGGGCACCGAGGCCCCATGTGTGGGAGGAAGCTTTAGCTTTGCACACTTGCATGGATTTTAGTTGTTTTTTTTGGCCTGTGGTTCGGCTCAGATTTCTCCTAATAGTTGTAAACTCGCCATTGTTCCCTGGCTGCTTAGAAACTTGCATCCGGATTTTTTTTTTCAACTGAGAGCCATTGGTGTTCAAGTTTTGGCAATGAACCCCGTGAATGCTACTGCTCTCTACATTTCCACCAACCGCCTAGTGCTCAACCATGACCCTGGAGACCCCAAGGCATTTCAAAAGATTATCAGGATCCTGCCTTACTTGTGACAGTCCCTCTCTTGCTGTGTTTGTGGACATTTGCTACAAGATCCTATTGCACCCACCAAATCCACCTGCCAACACTATGTCTGCAAAACTTGTAAAGGCAAGAAAATGATGATGAAAACTTCATGTAGCTGGTGCATAGACTATGAGCACTTTGAGGAAAACAAGCAGTTAAGCATCCTAGTAAACTGCTATAAGAAACTATGTGAATATATAACCCAGACAAGACTGGCACAGGACATAAGAGAAGCAGTTGACTGTTCTTCTTATATTTTAGCTTTACTCAATGAAGGATCATTGTTTTGTGAGGACACAGAGAAACCTTCAGACTCATCCTTCACTCTGTGTTTGACACATTCCCCTTTACCTTCAACCCTATAACCCACAGCAGATCCCCATGCTAATTTATCTCCAAAGTCTGAAATTGCCCTCAGCATTGCTATTGGCAGTTCTGTTGTCAATGATTTGCCTAATTACAAAGGAGTTTCAATAGATAGATTTGGTATAAATATCTTCTCACCCAAACATCCAAATATGATTGACATGTGTAATACTGTTGATATAAAAACTGAGGACCTGTCTGAGAGCCTGTCACCTGTCTGTGACATGGTAACCACTGACTTGTGCTCCACAGGTATTGATATCTGGAGTTTGAGTTAAGAGACAAAACCTGGTGACTCTTTTTTTGCTGAGTGATGAGGAAGTAATCTGCAGTTTGGATGTCCTAATTTGTATACAAAATTGGAAGCCACTGTATCCAATGAAACTTTTTTGAAGCTTTCTTGTAAGTCTCTTAACCATAATATTTTTATGTCTACCAGCCCTACACCTCATGTGTTAGCAAGTACAGCAGCAACTCCAAAGGTAGCAAAGTTGCATCGAAAAAGAACCAGATCTGAAATTGACAGTGAAAAAGTTCAGCCACTTCCAATTTCTACCATTATCAGAGGGACAACACTTGGGGCTTCTGCTCTTGTGATGGTGAAGCATGAAAGGAAAATCGTCCTTCAACTTATAGCTACAGTTTCCAATGGAGGCATAACAACCAAGACCACCAAAAGTGTACTTTTATCTACTAAAAGCATGAAAAATAGTCATGAACATGGATCCTAGAAATCCCACTCTAAACCCAAGCCAGGTATTCTTAAAAAAGACAAGGCAGGAAAGGCAAAGATTCTTAGTCATCATGTCATGCCAGGAAGTCCTACCATGACTGTGTACAAAAAGCCTCAGGGAAAGAAAGGATGTAAATGTGGGCATGATATGCAAAATCCAAGTAATTTTACATGCAGCAGACAGTGCTGCCATTGTTACTCTAACCAGAGAGCCTGCGTACATTGCAGATGTTGTGTCTGTCAGAACTCCTACATGGCCAATGGGGAGAAGAAGCTGGAGGCATTTGCTGTGCAGGAAAGGCCTTGGAGCAGAGCAGACTCACATTGGGCGTTAATGTGACCAGCAATGCTGTGCGCAACACAAGTACCAGTACCAGTGTACCAGTGTCACAGGGACCCCAGTAATGACATTTGATGGGAGATGCCATTATGTAAATATGTTTCTCATACTGGTTAATGAATAAAGCACTGTTGGCCAATAGGGAAGGAAGATAGGAGGGACTAGGAGACAAGGAGGATAGAAGAAGTAGGAAGGAGGAGTCAAGATGGAGACTCTGGAGAGAACAGAACCGCAGTTCCTCTGCTCTTGGTAAGACGACATGGAAATACATAGAAATGGGTTAATACTTAAGACAGAGCTAGCTGATAAGTAACTAGTAACTGGCCAACAACATAATATCAAATACCGAGTCTCAGTGTGTTAATTGGGGCTGGTGCGGCTGCAGGACAAGACTGGCAGCAGGAGAAAAAAAAACACACTCCTTACGTATGGTGCCCATTTAAAATTTAACAAAAGCTTAAAAAGGTTTTAGAACAGAGACAAGCAAGGTTTTTTGGTAGCAGTGTTTTTCTCGGTTGGACTCTGCTTTGTGAGAGACAATTAGATATTTGCGCGGCTCCTTTAAGGGACGGTTCCTGACTCAGCAAAAGCTGCAAAAAACTGCATGGCTTTATAGAATCACAGCTAACAATGTATTGGTCTGTATGAGAGATGGCAATGGCAGCGACCACATCTCCAAGCCGGCAGCATGCTTGCTGAATGGCAGTGCAGACCAAGGCCGTGGGCACAACTTTCAGTGCTGGCGGTAAAAACACCTGCCGCAATCTTTGGTAAACCACAGCAAGAACAAATATCACTTTCATTTCAGCAATATTGTTGTTTACCAGATAAAAAAGACTCATGGCCAGAAAAATATAAACATTTACAGTAAAGACAAAATCATATTAAGAAAAACCTCTAAAGGTTTTCATTGTGTTTTAAAATATACATAGACATAGTGAAAAAATTAAATGGTTTTAAAAAGACAAAGAGGAACTGGGTGTGGTGGCACACAACTTAAATCCCAGAATTTGAGAGACAGAGGCAAGCAGATCTCTTGTGATTTCAAAGTAAACCTGGTATGCAGAGTAAATTCCAGGACAGATAAGAGTTACATAGAGAAACCCTTTCTCAAAAAATAAAATGTAAAACAAACAGAGTAATAATAAAGCCACGTAAAGATGAAAAGCTCAGAGAGAATCTGGTTAGTATATGGTGTTATATTGTCTTTGTATCTTTTGACTGCTTAGGAAATAACAACTGTTAAAACAAATGGTGCTGGATCAATTCAATTTATATATTTTAAAAATGCTTTGACTCAAAAATTTAAGTTCATGTACAAGTTACTGGGGAAAAGGATTTCTATTTTTGTTTCCACAGAAAATGAAAAGCTGTGGATTCCTTCCAGACTAATATGGTTTGAGCAAGCCAGACCCCCTGAAACATCGTACCAGATGATCCTTCATTTAAAACAGCTTGAACAAGCCAGCCTTGCAGACTACAGCCAGGATTTCTGTGTCTTCTTAGGATCCCTATGACAGTGCCCCCTATCAGCAGGAAGTAGTTTGGAAAGAACAATGCCCAAATTCCAAAATATTGTTTATAAATGTTTGTTTTCATTTTAATGGGGTTGGTCATAAATGGTTAATGATCACAACCAATATGTCTTTAAAGGCAAAAAGGGGATTATGGTATAGATATGATTACTTTGCTTTGGAATGTATTTTCATTTATTGATACAAATTTAAGGTCAATTTTGTGATATGTATATTTCTCCTCTTGTTTAGGTATTGTGTTTATATAGCTCATTTATAAATGTAATGTATAATGTATGTATAATGTATTACAGATTATAAATAATTTCCTAGGATAGTCAAAGCTTAGAGTTAAGTTAGTTAGGTTTTTCAAGATACACAGAGATGTATTTGAGAGAGATAGGAATTCTTCAAACCTTTCAAAGACCTGCAGAATATGGCATTTAAAATGGTTTAGGGTTAAAGGCAAGCACCACCACAACCTGGATCCTAAAACAGACTTTAGCATTACAAAGTTACTGCCATTTTTAAGTTCTTTCAGGGTCAGATTAAAACTGACACTTTGAAGAATTTAAGTAGTAATAAGAAACAGCAAGTAAGGCCAGGAATGCCATTAAAGTTTTCAACAGAAAAATTAGTATAATAATTATTTAATAGTACATGAGTAATAATAAACAGAGGTTCACAATTCACTGACAGTACTTCGAGTATTGGTCCAGAACATGAGGAATAGAGGAAAGGCTGAAAAAAGAAAAGATAAAACTTGGGGAAGGGACATCTTGCTTACCCTTTGATATATTCTTAGTAAGCTTCTTATGAGGAATAGATTCCTGTTCCCTCCTTTTGGGGGTAGATGGAAGAAATGGGAGGCTTTTAGGAATTCAGTAGGAGTTATCTTTCAATGTGACCAGCTCATGAGCAGCCTACTCAAGCATTGCATCAAGAGGAGAAAACAGTTCATCTGGGGAACTTCAGTGATTAAGCCCACAGTGCCCTTGGGACCGATAACCCCAGCTCCATGTGGTGGGAGTAGTAGTGTGCACAGGACATGAAGCAACCTTGACATGAACCACAAATGCCCTGGATGAAGACAATTGCATTCTCTCCAAAGCATCTTCATTATGTTAAAGGAGGGGATCTATTTCATTCTCAATACCTGAGGGTCGAAGTCTAGGTCGCCAGGCTGATAATGGCTATACTATGTTCATTTGTGGGTTTGAGAAAGAGCTATGTTCCTTCTTTGTGAGTCAGGACCTAAACACATGTCTTGCTTGCTCAGTCAACCCCTCAACAAAACAGTGTTTACCTTTTCCAACAGTTCTCCTCTGGGCTCATCTTGCCCTTCTGACTGAACTATGATTTTCTCTAGAAGAAAACTTGACCATCTGGCAGACCACTCCAATAATTCCCCCATAAGCAGCCTGAGAGTGACCTCTTCTATGATATGAGGATGGGCCAAGGGGCTGTTTGTAAATCAGGAGTTTCTCCTTTGACATGATTTGCAGCCAAACTCCTACAGAGGCATATGCAGATACAAAAAGAGATAATTGTTACATGGCTTAACATTGTGTTTAGGTCAACTGCATTTGCTTTTTACCTGGTTGTCACAGGCACTTAAAATCAAGAAAGAGAAGCAGGATCCAGATGACAAACAAGATATTAGCTTTTTCCCCTCCTAGAAAGCTGGATGATGGCTCTAAGAATGTAGGAGTTTTATCCCTGAAACTCAGAGCAAGTGCTTCGAAAATGCATAGTAATGAAAACAGTAGACTTCCTAGAAGGTTTACTATTTGGAGAGAAATGAAACTAGGAAGTTTGTATTTGTGAGCAATATTGTTAGTCAACACATGTTCAATAGCAGGTTAAAATCAAAAGAAAGCAAAAACTAACTGCATTATTCGAGGTTCTCTGCATGAACAAGGATGGTAGGATGAATCTCTCCATGAATGTAATGCATGGATTTATTATAATGTCTCATAGGCTGTGGTTCAGGTAGTGCAAAAATGGCTGCCTAACAATGGGCATCTGAAGACTATAGCAGTTGTTTAGTTCATCAGGGTACATGTCTCAGCTGGTCATCATTATACTCTTAAAGTCCAAAGGAGAAAGCTCTAAAGCTTGTAAAGTAATAAACTTGGTAGTGGTAGCTAGAGCAAGCAGCAACAGAAGGAGAGCCTCCTCCTTCAATACCCTTTATACATGCAGAATACCACCAGATGGTACAACTCATATTAAGGTGAATCTGATTCTTCCTTTTGTGTTTTGTTTTATTATTGTATTTAATTTTTGATTGCTGACAGCCTCCTTAGTTCTGATATTAAACATGTGCACTGCCATCAAGTAGTTAAAGATGGATCTCATCATCTAATTCCACATAAAGCTTCCTGAGTGGCTTTGACAGTTCTGTAACACATTCTGCCTTTCTGAAATACTATATGGGAACCCATTCCAACTTGTCATGGATACAGAGAGCTCAAATAACAACTATTGTCCCTAAGATATTATCTTTCCTACCATAGGTTGTCTGGGCCTTCTTGGTGAATATCTCCTATCTAAAAGCAATATATCTGGGCTTATACAGGCTTATAGACACCCTTCAGGCAGGGAATATGTGAAAGTATGCTATTCTTTAAGGCAGATAATATGTGCAGTTATGGAGTGTCTTTAGTATTAGGGGAAGCAATTCCTATTTGCTCTTTATACATATTAAAAGAACACCTCTGCCATTGCCCTACCATTGGTTGACTAATGTTTGACAAATGAATTAAATGGAGCATTCAGTATTTGTAGTGAGATAATTGCCTTGTCCCTGCCTGCAGCACAGACCACGCCCATTGGGGGTGGAGACAGGGCCGGATGTGACCCAGGGGAAATAATTTTGAGGAGCATACTGGGAGAGCTCTCTTCCCTGCAGCACAGGAACAGATTCCTGGGAACAGGAACCTGCTGGAGTTCATCTGTCTATGTTGTAAGTTATTTCTCCCTGGATAAACATCTATTCAGCCTATTTTCTTCTCCTGATCCTTACCAAACGTCGATATCTGGTGTCAGAAGTGGAATTCGGATTTTTACCGGACCTGGTTTTCACCAAGGCAGCAGATGCTGCTCACTTCCCACACCAACCCCGAATGGGCAGGGTTCCTTGCCTAACCAGGTGGATATACCACAGCTTGTGGGACATTTGCCTCTGCCCTACAACTTTATCTCCACAGCGGCCCTGAGAAAGCTTGCACTGCTTCTCATCTTTTACCATTTCCCCACTTTGCATTTGCAGCTGTGGCGCACATGGCACCTGCCCAGCTGGTGTGTTTCCTGCAGCCTAAAGGTGCCAGTAAGAGGCAACACCTGTTAGCGCTGGGGTCCCCGAAATTTGCACAAGGCTCCTTTCACTCATTCATTTAACAAAATTTTGCTTGCCTTAGTTTGTTAAGGGATATTCTACAGGGAACAAGATCAGAAGGATTATCTGCTGCTGGATCCTATTTGGTGGGTCTCCTCCAGGCATTACCACCACAAGTTGAGATCAACAACTAAAACCATCAAAGTTCGAGGACAGCAGAATTACACCTAAGGTAAATGCAATAGTCTTCACAATTTAAGAAGATATAATATATGAGATCATTTGTTCCATACCTAGGGTGGATAATCTTATGATGCAAGACTTTAGAAATCCTTTTATTTCCTATATACAAGGAATTTTAAGAGATGAATATCATGGTTTAAAAAATATATACTTATTTTGGTAGTAGAATGGGTAT
Source organism: Phodopus roborovskii (assembly GCF_943737965.1). Lineage (NCBI taxonomy): Eukaryota > Metazoa > Chordata > Mammalia > Rodentia > Cricetidae > Phodopus > Phodopus roborovskii. The sequence continues at coordinate 58,467 of NW_026126502.1, forward strand.
CAATGTTATGATAGTATAAATGGTTTGATATTAGTGCAAACAATAAGGAAATTTTACAAACCATAAGAGTCTTAGTAACAGGGGTTCAAAATATGGAAAATGACAATAGAGAGCTTAAAAACAAAATGCATAATATTGAAAATAACAATGAAGAGCTCAAAATTAGAAGGGAAAATACAGAATGCTTAGAGAAAAATTCAGAATATTAGAGAGGCAAATAAAGAGCTTACAGGTAGAATACAAAACATGGAACATAAAAATGACCAACTAGAAAACAGAATTTGTTATATGTTAAATGCTTCAATAACCAAAGCAGAAACAGTGCAATGCAATAACATGCTGGCAGAAACAGCTCGTTCCTTATTGAATGAAGCTGCTAATAAGGTTAAAAAACAGGAACACCAGATGGAAAGTATAGCAGAAGCTGTTCCATGTCTGAGGATAATCAAAACCTAGCAGAAAGAACATTGTTTCTGGAAGGCTGTTTACATGCCATTCAGATAATATATTAGAATGGGAATATGTAGAATATGGAATCATTTGTAGATGGAGCAAGCAAGAGACTTATAGATTCATGAAGTCTCTAGAAAGTTATGTGGCTCAAGATCAGACACTCAAAGAAACAATGCTAAATAGATTTTAGACCTTTGAAGACTGCTGAACCCTGCCAAATCAGAGTAAGACAGGCTTCTTACCTTCCTGCTTTTGTTGTGGTCTGCCAGGTATTCTAGGCCTTAGCCAAAACTGGCTGTACCAACCTTGCTGTGAGACCTTGGGTGACTGCCTAGGTAACATGCTGTTTCAGTCCTTGCTGCACCATTTGGAAGCTGACCATCTACACTTCCTGCCTACCCTAGTATTGTTATTTTCCTTCTCAGGTCTTTCATGAGGTTGAATATTAAATTGTCACAACTATTATTCTGTCTTCCTAGTTAGATATATTACTTACTACACTTAAGCTTTCCAGCTTTGGACAGCACTATTGTAAACCCTGTTTTGTCTTTATGCTAGTACTAGATAGTTAGGTCATACGTTTATATTTACTCAATTTTCCTTTTCTTAGAGCACACTTCTTATTCACTGTTTTGTATATAGTTTTTGTATCATGCCTAAATCTTTTCTTAGACTTAAAGGGGAACTGTAGTGAGATATTCACTTTTTTCACACCTGCGGCATAGACCAGGGCAATTGGGCTGGAGACAGAGCAGGAGTTACCTGGGGGAACTAAGTCTGAAGAGGGGGCTCTGAGATCTATATTGCTTGCAGCATATAGAATCTCAAGGGAAAGCATCACAGTAAGATTTAAATAAATAAGCAAGATGTTAACTTTAGCCACAAAACCTCTGAGTAAGAGTGATTGATAAGAGAAAAAAATAAAAATAGAAAAGGAGAGAGTTGTTTATGATAAGGATGTCTGATAAAATGAGGGAGAGAATAAAGGTAATATAAAAGGATATAGAGGTTCAAAGAAATTTTGTAAAAAGTTCAGTGAAAGATGTAAACTGTTGGTTGTGGACTCTCATATCTATAAACATAAATTTAAGATTAGTAATATGCATCAAAAAATTTGACCATACCATTCTAATTGTTTAAAAGTTCCATTTATTTCTCTAAAGAAAATTTTATGTACTTGTTAAAAAGTTCTGGAGATTGCCTCCAATATGGCAAGACCAGCCATTTGTGCAAAATACTGTTCTTGTGTGGACTGTTTGACTTTGTGCTGTATGAACTGGATATGCAGAACCCACAGGAAAGTGACTGCTGTTACAACATACACATTGCTACAAGATTCCTGCTTCATGGAAGAGTCTGCTAGACAGTCTAACCAAAAGTTAAGATGCTCATTTTTTATAATACAAAAGGCAATGCGTCCTTGTTTTAGCTACATTTGGTAAGCGTAAGCTATTTAGGTAAATTGAGTCACATAGATGTTTCATATTTCCCTAAAAGGAGTTTCAAATTAATATCAGTATTTTTAAAGCTAAAATGGGCAATACAAAGTTTTCTGTTTTATAAAAGCTGTTTCACCTATTATAAAATGATATGAAACACAAGATACTGGCCATCTTATAAATTAACTGTTGGCTATAATCAAACTAAGTATTAATGATTAATAACAGGGATAAACATCACTCTGTCTCCCATACATGTTCTAAAAGTTTAAGCTTAAAACAAGTAACTCATACAAAGTTGTCTATTTAGATATACCTAGACAGACTTCTAATACTACAGAGATCTGTATAGATAAGGTATTTGAATGTTAACTAAAAAGCTGTAATAATATCAGACAAAGAATCACTGGTAATAAAAATTAACCTAGGCCTGTAAAGAAGATTATGAGGCAGCATGGATTGTTAGGACACTGACCAGGGTGCAAGATGCTCAACTACAATGACTGCTGCCAGGTAGGACCAAGCTTAGGCATTGTAGAGTCTATAGGGTATTGAAAAATTGCTTGTACCAACTTTGCCTAGACAAAATAAGGTCAGAAATTTCCATGTCCCTCTTCCATAGAGGAAAGACAAAAAAAAAAAAAAAAAAAAAAAAAAAAAAAAATAAAACCCTCACATTATATCCTTGGTGAAGAACTTCTGCCCTCAATGCCATAGACAATTGGTTATGGCTAGGAGTATATTGACTGGTCCCTGTCTTTTTTTTTTTTTACTATATTGAACAGTTAATTAAATATATCCTTCTCAGATCTGATAGTATTAATGGCTGGGCTAACCATAACATTGTCAGCTTGGCAGTATTAGGCAGCCTTAATATGGCTCCTCAATAAGGATCTAAAAATATAAAGACATATATGTCGTTTTTGAACATTTATTTATTAATTATGCATACAGTGTTCAGCCTGCATATATCAATGGCATAAGTACATTCCTTCTCTTTTACAGATACCCAATATCTACTTTTTCTACAATATGGATTTCAGCTAAGATTGGTAATAGTAATATATCTGAATCTTTTATGTCCTTTTATATAACACAGTTCATATTGGCTTCAGAGGATCAAATGTCATAAAGCTTGGATCCACTTCTTACATGTTAACAGGATTGCAGATAAGTACAGCCTTCCTGAGGATGGAATTTTTCTCCCGGTCTTCCTGTTCTTCACTAAAGGTAAGGAACTAAGATTTCCAATTAAATATATACATTTTAACTTCTGTTCCCACTTTGACCATGTCTCAGCCGATTTGTGCTTCTGGCAGATGAGCATCAGTTGCTGACTACAGCCTGCTCCTCAATATTGCTCTCCCTGGACTTAAGGTGAACCACTCCAGCGGTTGTGAATCTTCAACAGGGTGTAAAAACTAATGCCTTTGATAAATGTTTGATTTTTCTTAATTCCCTTTCCTTTTGATGGTATTGCCAACATTTTAGCATACTTGCCGCTCAGAAAACACTGCAAAAGTAAGCAGGAAGTAATATAGGCATATCTCTGACACATCAGTGTTTTGATTTTCAAACACCTGTCACCTGGAGTTCTGTTGACTATAAAGCCTCCTTGAGCAGATTATTACTATTATGCCTATGGGTTTCCCTCAACCTCCAAGGAAACGACTACTGACTGCAAAAGCAAAAGGTTTTATTGCTAAAAATCAAGCCAGCTGGGACCTCACTCTGTCAGAAAAGTAAGGTAGTGGTTTAAATTTGTGAAGGGTTTTTAGCAGGGTAAACAGAAAGGGAAGGTTGAGACCACTAGTCTCATTTCACAAGGTTTCCAAGATCAGGCAGTTCATAGAGTACAAAGTTCATTTGCAAGGTCATCATGGATCTAAGTTAATAGTATCTCTCACTTGTTTATGTAAGATTGATAAGCACACCTGAAATGTTGTGGGTCTTCCCTATGTTTTTACTTCTTCTGAGAACAGGGTGTGGGCTCTGTACTCTGTAGTCAGGGATTTATCTACTGGTAGAAATTATTTTTCTGTTTATTTTTTCCTTCTTGCAATAAGCCCTAATTTTATACCTTTTAGTTATGAATTTTTCCATCATATTCCCTCTTTGCTATGGGACATTAGAGGCCCAATTTTTGTGCCTCCAATAGATAAAAGACTTCTGGTGTTTTTGGTGTACAGGTTAGTCACCTAGCCCCCTATGTATAGGAGTTTCCTTTTGATATAGCATCTCAAGCAGGGAAAAGGTGAAATGTATTCTTTCATGTACTACTTCCTGCTTACTTTTGCAGTGTGTTTTCTTGGGTGAGAGAAGGGTAAAATTCTATTCAAAACCAAAATAAAATAAAATAAAATAAAAAAAAATGGGTGGGGGATTCAGGAAATGGAAGATTTATCAGAGGCATTAGTTTATAGACCCTGTTGAAGATTCACATTGGCTGTGCTGGTTCACACTAAGTCCAGAGCAGCATTTAGGAACAGGATGTAATCAGTAACTGATGCTCATTTTCCACAAGCAGAGATCTGCTGAGACATGTTTAAACTTGGGAACATAAGTTAAAACATATATATTAAATTGGATCTCTTTAATGATCAAGAAGGATAGCAAGGCCAATCTATACATGGATCTCTCGTGACAGAAGAAAAATGTAGAAGCTTCTAACCCAAATCTGTAGTTTTTGCTAGGACTCAAAGGCATAAGTACATTCCTGCTGTTTTACAGATAACAAATATCTATGTTTTCGATACAGATTGGTGATGATAATATATCTAAAACTTTTATGTCCTTTTATACAACACAGTTTATATAGGATTCAGAGGATCAAATGTCATACAGCTTGGATCCACTTCTTACCGGTAAAAAGGACTGCAGACAAGTATAACTTTCCTGAGGATGGAATTTTCTCCCTGGTCTTGTTGTCCTTCTTGATCACTAAAGGTAAGGAATTAAGAGTTCCAATTAAATGTATATGTTTTAACTTATATTTCCAATTTAACCATGTCTCAGCAGATTTGTGCTTCTGGCAGATGAGCATCAGTTACTGACTCCAGCCTGCACATAAATACTTCTCTGGACTTTCTGTGAACCATCACAGCCAATGTGATTCTTCAACAGGGTCTATAAACTAATGCCTCTGATAAATGTGCATTTTGCTGAATCCCTCCTCCTTTTTCTCCATTTCCTTTTCCTTTATCTATTTTTTTTTTTTTTTTTTTTTTTTTGGTTTTGAATATCATCTGCAAATAGAGTTTAGTTCTTCCTTTTCCAATATGGATCCCCTTGATCTCCTTTTGTTGTGGAAGTGTGTAGGGGAGAGTCCACCTGAATTGGTCCCAGAATCTCCTCTAGCTGAGGCCTGGCTATAGGGGACAAAGCCTGGGCTGATACTCAGGATGTTTCTGCATGGATAGCTGGTAATTTTCCCTTTCCGGCTGTTGAATAAGTTAATTATTCTAGTCTGCATTGTGTAATTGTATCTGCAACATCTGCATATTTTGTGGAAGAGGCAGATGATGATCTCACACACTGTAGGAAGAGATTGGGGTTGTCTATTTTAGACAGGGGTAAGTGACATTGAGATTTGCGTCTCTACAGGTATCTACAACGTCTGAGTCTTGAGTAGAAGCCAGGGCCTAGAAACCCTTTGGTGTGTCTTCTAAGCACACTCTAACCCTTGAGGAAGTGCTCTTGCTGTTCAAGCTTAACCAGCCAATCAACAAGAGCTGGCCAACCTGACAGTCACAGGCATTGCAGAACACTTCCTGTAAATACACTGTAACCTTTTACTCTTGCTTCAGGCTTCGTTAAGCAGAACAAGTGCCAGTGCATTGATTTCTGTTCTGGGAGTGCTACTGTAGTAAATTGTGAGTGGACCATGGATGAACACAGAAGCCACAATATGGTGAGTGAGGAGATGCTATCCTCAGATAGGGAGGATGGGATGGGGAGGCCTGGGAGTTGGTGTGGCAGGCCCTCCAGGTTGCTTGGTGGGAAACTTTGGCCACATTCAGTGTTCTGTGAGGTACCATATGGTCCTAGCAACTCCCCCAGACCTGGGTGCTGGAGTATGAATACTTCACTCAGTAGAAAGCATTTCATTTCCATCAGAGAGCTTTCTGTAGAAAGGCTTGTACAGTCAGCACCAGAGTTCTTTTTGTGCACAGTAAGACAAAGAGACAAACCTAGAGAGGCCTAATTTCTCCAGTGTCTTCTACAACTTCTGCAGTACACATTTAATGTTTAGGTACAAGATTCATGTTAAATTAATTGTGTGTATCGTGTAAAATACATTTTCTTTATTTCCTTACATACTTATATTTATTTATTTTTGATTTTTGAGATAGCTTTTTTCTTTTATTTTTACATATTTATTTATTTTTCTTATTTTACATATTGATCGAAGGTCCCTCTCCCCCTCCCTGCCATGCCTCCCAATTCGGCTCCTGTCCTATTTCTGTCCCCACTCCACAGGAGGGTGATGTCTTCCAGGAGGAGTCAAAAATCTGTCAAATCATTTGGATTAGGGACTATGTCCTCCCTCCTGCCTCTAGGCTAAGGGAGTATCCTTCCATTTGACATGTGCTCCCAAAGTCATTTCATGATCCAGGGATGCATCCTGTTTCCAGGGAGACAACTTTTTTTCTATGTATAGCACTGGAGCATGACATGAAAGTTGCACTGTAGAGCAGGCCTAGTCCCAAACTCATAGTGACGTACATACTTCTGAATCCTCAGAGTGATATTATAGGCTTGAGACACTGAACATATCCATACATCCATACATGGCATTCTTGTGTTGGATTGCACTCCAATACTAAACTGTGATGTGGAAGAGTAGAATTGTTCATATAAAAGACGTACCAATTCATAGGGATATTGAGACCCACAAAATATGATTTAGCTGAGGGAGTGCTGCCTATAAAATTACACAAAGATGAGTAGTGTGCTAATAAGGCATGTTAGAGATTAGGATGCTAAAATATACATTTGATCTCTAAGATTGTCCCGGACATTTGGCTCCAAACCATGAAAAGGACAAACTCCTAATTCACAGAGAGCCCCCAGGCCCATCTCCTTCTACCAAAACAAGACTGTTAAAATCTGATCAGCAGACATTGCTTGGGCACATTGAACATTAGGGCCTGGTGTTCCAGAAAGGGCCAGTTTTCTACAGAAAATCATAGTCATCCCAGATGGGCAAGATAAACTCAAGTGACAACTGTTTGAAAGGGAAAACCCTTTTGTTTTGAGGGTTGGACTGAGCAAGCAAGACTCTCAATCATGGAGATGGATCAATGCTCATTCTCAAAACTTGAAAATTTATTGGCAGAAACAGTAACAACCTGGAATCTTTGCCTTAGGACTGTTCCATCATGCCCTGAGATATGCAGAATAAAATAGAGCTCCTCCTTTAAAACAAGGAAGATGCTTATGAGGGAATGCCATTGTCTGCGGCCAGAGCTTTTGTGTAGGTGTTATTTCAAATACTGAGAACACAACTCTTAGTTCTGCTGACTTTCTAGAATTCTCCCATTTCCTTCCATTTCCCCCTGGAAATCATAAAAGAGGAGGCAATTCTTCATAAGATGATTACATAGAATAAGACATAAGTTAAGCAAGACCTCCCTGCCATAGGTTTTATCTTTTCTTTGTTCTGCCTTTCCCTATCTTCCCCATCTTCTGGCACATCTGTGTTCAAAACTGTCATTAAAGTGTGACATGAGAGCATGTCACTAGTGTACTCTGAAATAATTATGGTACTATCTTTTCTGTTGAAATCTTTCATTGGCTTACTGGACCGACTTGCAGTTCCCTGACCCTTTTTAAATTTTTCAAAGTCTCAGCTGTCAGGTGACCCTGGAAGAGACTTAAAAATGGCAGCATTAATGGAATGCAAATTATGTTTAAGAGCCAGACAATGATGATAAATGTGTTTAACCCCAGCTATCAGATTGCACATACAGGCATATTTCTGTGAGTTTGAGACTAGTGTGCTATATAGAGCTAGCCCACTACAACTAAGGCTATAGCACAGGGAAACCAAGAAACACTGTCTCAAAAAAAATATCTGTTGTAGGCTTTCTCCTATGTGTACATTAGTGAGAGATAGTTAAATGTTATCATTACAGAGACTATTTTTTTTTCTTTTCTTTATTTACCTCTTTTGTCTATGGAGTTATTTGTTCACTGGAAAGGCAAAATCTAGAACAGCTTTACTCCCAGCATTTTAGAATTAATTTTCTGAGACATGCTTTCTCAATTACAATGGTTGCTTTGATCTCAGCTCGTTGCTTTCCAGGGCAATAAACTTTCTGTCCTCTTAAATACACCTCATTAAATTAAGTGACTGTATGCCCTCAGAAGGGAGAAGGATGATTTTTTTTGTTTGTTTGTTTTGTTTTGTTTTTGGACCAAGCATCTTAAGCACCTAATTTGAGGATACCAATTTCTTTTAAGGAAATATTTAATAAACAGAATCTGTAACACTGCACATTCATTTAAAATATAATCCACATCTACATCATAAATGATCTCAGTGAGAACAAGGTAAGAAAGTATGACCCCAGTGTTTTAAAATTGTCCATATGAGTCATGAAGTTGACTGTCCATTACACTTGCAACAAAAAGATTTGCATACTTTCATGTGGAGCATGTATGCTGCCTTCAGACCAGAGTAGAAAGAAGAGTTTATTGCGTGCACTGTAAGGAGAACCAGGGTAGGATATCAGCTGCTGTGTCCATCATTAAAAAGGCTGTGATTGCTGCATTGTGATGGTTTGAATGTGATTGCACCTATAATCTCATAGGGAATGGCAGTAGTAGAAGGAGGGAGATTTGTTGCAGTGACTTTGGCATTTTGAGAAGAAGAGTATCATTGGTGATGGGTTTTGGGGTTTCCTATGCTTTGGATATGGAAAGTATATAAGATGTCTTACTGAGGCCTGCATATCAAGATGTAGCCAGCACCATATTTTTCTTCAAATCATGCTCCCTGCTATGATGAAAATACATGGAATTTCTGAAACTGTGAGTCAATCCAATTACAACTTTTCTTTATAAAATTTGTGGGGGATCTCTTCCTTGCAAGTAGAGTGATGAGTATTCCACCCCTGATTGTCACTGGGGAGACTAGGGGTTGGAATCCCTGATAGGGGGAGCTTTACCCAGGAGGCAGAGACAGGTTGACCTCTGTGAGTTAGGGTCCAGGCTGTTCTACAAGAGCTAGTTCCCAGGACCACCTTAATGTCACAGAGAAACCCTATCTAAAGAACATCAACAAAAAGATTTGTGGTGGTCTTAGAACTTATACACAGCAATAAAAATCCTAACTAATGTAGGTTCAGTGATTTTCTTCTTTAGATACTCAGGGTGTATTGATTCATGTCATGTGAATGAAGACAGACTAGATTTGTTGGATAAAATTTGGAAGTTATATTGAGCTGGGTATAGCCAATGGTGTGATGTCATTGAGATTTGCATTGATCACAGCTACTCCAGATTTTGCTACCTAGTGCTGGGAAGAAACTGCTGCAATTTCTTTAGGGAAAGGCTTTGAGTGCTCATTAAGAAGGAAATAAATGTTACTTATTTACTCTTTTCCAATTCCCCTGGCTGGTATTGGGAATGCAAATGACTACAAGGATATGGTAGAATGGAGTTCATTTAAGATCTTTGAAGCTGGTGTAGGCACAGTGCAGAAAGAGGTGGGAGAAGGAAGGAACAGGAGCAATTTCTTGCTTTCCCTTGGTGGAAATATCAGTGTGGAGCCTATAATCAATTGTAGATGGTTTACAAAATGTCTGACTGGCCATTTCTTGGTGTCCATAGACAAGGACAATCAATAATCTTGATAAAGTACTGATGTGATAATGAAACCAAATTGCTGACTTTTGTGTAGAAGGTGAATGAAATCAGCCCCACAGCATGGTCAGTGTGTAAGCTTCAGAGCAGGAGGAGCAGACCTGCCTAACTGTCATTGCTGCAGGGACAGGAAGGGAACATGTGCCCTGTGCTGACCTGGGCACTGGCCCTTTTCCTCTGAGCCTCTCTGTGTGTAGGTTCTCTTTGGGGAGTGAAATCTTTGTGTCCACACTGGGCTGTGGTGGGGCACAAGTTTTATTCAAGCACTTGATAGGCAGAGGCAAGAAGCTCTATGTGAGTTTGAGGCCAGTATGATTTTCAAAGAGAGTTCTAGTGTAGGTCCCAAACATAAAGAGACAGCCTGCCTTAAAAACCAAAAGAAAAACTAAAGGAAATAAAACAAAACAAACAAACCAAAACGAAACTAATATTGGTGTTCAATATGAAAGACAAAAAGTTTCTTTTAGTATGAGTTGGGAGCATCCAAGGGAAAAACTGAATGTTTGCTTCTGGAATTTATGAATATTGCAATCCACAATCAGACTTTTCTTACATTTGCCACACACAGTTTAGAAAACAGTGGAAAATGGTCATGAGAATCATCTTTCAGCAATACAAGATCACAGCTCTTTTAACTTTCCACACTCACTAGCTACAATAGCATGTCTCAGGAACATTGAGCTCCTGGAGAAAAAAGGAATTTCTTATCCGCTCTTTTCTCAAGTGTGCATGGTGTTTAGTGGGTGGACAGGGCAGTTTCCACATGCTGTGGCATTATACATGTGGTTGGAAGTAGAAATTAAATCATTGTTCTGTATTAAATTTTGTGTGGGCATGATGGGGCTGGTTTTGTCTTAAACCACAAGGAGCCTTGAGAGTTTGCAGAAACATAGAAAAAGATTACCACCATTTTTAGAGAGAACTCTAAACCATGAGGCATTTCTGTTGGGAAGAATGCCAGTACCTGGAGTGTCAGAAGAAGACAGCGAGCATTCTTCTGAGTTAATTTTGTGGGAGTTGTGAATTCTTTTTATGTAAGATCTAAATAACTAGCACGATGGGTAGCTGGTTAACATTGGTAAAGATCTCGGTTTTCCTGCCTGAATTTCCTCTGGTGTTTCGATAAAAATTTGATTATATTTTCCAGCTTTTGTTCTTGTCACTGTCTCTGCATCTTGGCTTTATCCTTTCCCAAACATTGTACACCTTCTTGATTACCATATATTTGTTTTAAATATAAAGGTCACAATATGTCAAAGTATAACCTGAACGTTTCCTGGATTTCCTCTGTGTCCATTGTTATGTCCTCCTTTTCATTTCTGATTTTGTGAATTTGTATGTTCTCTCTCTGCTTTTTCATTAGTTTGGATAGAGGTTTGTCTATCTTGTTGATGTTCTTGAAAACCCAACTCTTTGTTATATTGATTTTTTTGTATTGTTTCCCTAGTTTCTGTTTTATTGATTTCAGCCCTCAAATTGTTTATTTTCTGGCATCTACTCCTCCAGGGTGAGTTTGGTTCTCTCTGTTCTAAGGCTTTCAGTTGCACTGTTAATTCTCTATTGTGACTATTCTCTGTTTATGTTCATATGGGCACATAGTGCAATGAACTTCTCTGGTACCACTGCTTTCAAGGTGTCCCATTAGTTTTGGTATGTTGTGTCCTCATTCTTGTTGAATTTTAGGATGTCCTTAATTTCTTTTTTTTTTTCTTCTTTGACACAGGTATGGTGCAATTGAACATTGTTGAGTTTGCATGAGTTTGTAGTGTTTCTTCATTTTGTGTTGTTGTATTCCAATTTTAAAGCATGCTGGTCATTTAAGATACAGGGGACTATTCCAATTCTCTTGTAACTCTTGAAGTTTGTTATACCACCTACTATTTGGTTGATTTTAGAGAAGGTTTCATGTGGAGCAGAGAAGAAGTTTGTTCTTTTGTGTTTGGATGGAAAGTTCTATAGATGTCTGTTAAACCCTATTGAAACCAAACTTCTGTTAATTCTTTTCTTACTTTGTTAAGTTTATGACTGGTGGTCTTGCCTACTGATGACATTGGCATGTTGAAGTCTGCCACTATAAGTGTGTGAGGCTTTAGGTGACATTTGAATTTTAGTAGCATATCTTTTATGAATGTAGTTGCCTTTATATTTGGAGCACAGTTAGTCAGAATTGATACTTTGTGTTGATGGATTTCTCTTGTGATGAATATGGAATGACTGTTTTCATCTCTTTTGATTAATTTTGGTTTGAATTCTAACTTGTTAGATATTAGGACAAACACACCTGCTTGTGTTTTGGACCCATTTGATTTGAAGATCTTTTCTTATCCCTTTACCCTGAGTTTATGTCTATCTTTGAAGCTTAGATGCATTTCTTGTATGCAGCAGTGAGATGGATTCTGTCCTCATATCTACTCTGTTAACCTGTGTCTTTTTACAAGCAAATTAAGACCATTAATGTTGAGGGAGTGTAAGGAGCATGGAATGTTAATGCTTGTTTGTTTTAGATTTGAATTTGGAAGTGGTATTGTGAATTTATTAGTCTTGCTTTACTCTTGATTTGTGGTGAAGTGGATTATCTGTTGCCTACATATTTGTGAGTATAGTTAACTTCCTTGGCTTGGAGTTTTCCTTCCAAATCTTTTTTATGGCTGGATTTGTAGACACATATTGTGAAAATCTGTCTTTGTCGTTAAATATCTTGTTTTCTCCCATCTATAGTGATTAAGAGTTTGCTGGGTATAGTAGCCTGGGCGGGCATCTGTGGACTCTTTCTACTCTGTAGGACATCCAAAGCCAGGACCTTCTGGCTTTGAGGCTTTCCATGGAGTAGTCAGGGGTGTAATTTTGATAGGTCTGCCTTTATATGTTACCTGTAATTTTTCCTTTGCTGCTCGTATGTAATTTCTTTATTTGTATGTTAGATATTTTGGTTATTATATGTCAAATGGGTCTTTGTTCTTTGGTCCAGTCTATTTGGTGTTTGGTATGCTCATTGTACTTTCATGGGCATGTCCTTCTTCAGAGTGGGAATGTTTTCCTCCATGATTTTGTTGAATATGTTTTCAGTACCTTTGAGCTATGCTTCCTTACTTTCCTATATGCCTACTATTCTTATGATTGGCCTTTTCACTTCCCACACTTCCTTTTTTTGTTAAGAATTTGTAGGATTTATGATTTTCTTTGGCTGATGAATCTGTTTCCTTTACTTTGTCTTCTGCACCTGAGATTATCTCTTCCATCTCTTAAATTCTGTTGGTTATGCTTTCATTTGCAGTTCCTGATCATTTGCCCAGTTTTTCTATTTCCAGCATTCCTTCATATTACATTTTATTTATTGTTTCCATTTCAGTTTTCAAGTCTTGAACTGTTTCCTCCACCTGCTTAATAGTTTTTTCTGGGTTTCTGTACTTGCTTCAGGGTATTTCTTCAGTTCTTCTATTTTTTGTATGTTTTTTTTCTTCCACTTCTTTAAGGGATTTTCTGATATCCTCTTTGAGAGCCCTCCTATCATTTTATGGCTATAATTTTTAATTCATTCTCTTGTACTTTATCTGCTTTGTTGTGTCCATTCGATTTGGTGTAGCTTCCATAGATTCTGGTGCTGTTATTCTTGTCGTTGTGTTGTTAGATGTTTTATTGTATTGCCATCTTCCCATAGCTTCTACCCTGGTGTGTTTTGGTGGGTGAGAAGTTTGATGTTTATAGCTCTGGGTTGTACAAGCTCTCTAGGAGGTCTCACCAACAGGCAGGGGCCCAGCAGTTGGGCTAAAAGTTCAGACTCCAGCAGAAGACTGGCGATGCAAGTCAAAGATTTTGAAGGTTGGGACTCAGGATGTCCCTTAAGCCGATAGGCAGATCTAGCCTGGGCCTGGCACTCTCCAGCTGTGACCTCTTTGGCATAGGCCCTACAATGGGGGTCAACAATCTACCCAGCAGAAACTCAGAGTGCTCACATGGACACAGGTGATTCTCAGGGAGGGGTCTGTAAATCCAGTAGAGGACTCTAGCCTAGGCCTGGCAATGAAGCGGCATATACTGGGCTGATACTCTGGAAGTTTCTGCACCAATAGGCAGACCTAGCTGGGACCTGGCACTCTCCACCTGAGGCCCCTTTATCCTGATGCCCTGAGATGGGGACCACTTCACTCATTACCCTTAACAACATAGAAAGCCTCATTGAGATGATTGATTTATCTAAATCCAATCCTACACATTGCTCTGTAGTACATAAACCAATTCATATTGAGGGAAACTGTTAATACTTTAAACACCTAAGTGGGTTACAGGAATGAGTGCTCAAAATATTAAATATTCACAGGTAAAAATATGTTTGGTTAAAGATTTGATTTAATTTTAATTATGTAATGCCAGTGCATGGATTTGTGTCTGCTCACACTTGTTCCCCAGGAATGTTAGCCTTTTGAGTTATTCTTGTAGCAGGAACTATAGAATGTTCTCAAGAAATCCTGACCATAGGTCCTGGCAATGAATGTCCCATAATTTTTTCTCATCCATATCTTTAACCTTGTCTCTATTCTTCTTCTATCATCTTTATATGAATTGATAGGGAAGAGCTCTTGAAAGAGGAAATTGAAGATTTTAGCCATCATACTTTTCTTTAATTTCAATAATCAAAATGGATTTTTGTGGAGCATGGTTCTTACTAAGTTCACTACAACCAAGATAAGTGACAAACTGGTCAGCCCTTCTGATGTAATCTGCAACCCAAGAGAGAGAGAGAGAGAGAGAGAGAGAGAGAGAGGCAGAGAGAGAAATAGAGAGAGACAGAGACACAGAGCAAGAAAGAAAGCATGAGATGGAGAGGGAGAGGAAAGAGAGATAATGGGAGCAAGAGAGACATCAACCAAAGTTTCTCCACCTTCTGGTTTCATACTCTGTACACCCAGTCACAAAAAGAGGAACATGTTATGTACTCCTTAATATATGGATTTTTAGACCTAGAGCAAATGATCACCAGCCTATAATTCATACCACCAGAGGAACTAGGATACAAGGTGTATTCTAAGAGATTCATCTAAAGTCACTCACAGAAGGGGGGGAAGGGACAAGGCCCCCAGATCACATGGGAAGTGGGGGAGCAGTGCCTGTAGAGGGAACTAGGAGAAAGAGAAGGGAAGGAGAGGAAAGCTAGTGTGACTAGGAAGATTGAGTCAGAGTAGGAATAGAAGACAAGGGGGGGTGAGAAAGAAAGAAAGCATGAGAGAGAAAGAGAGAGGGAGAGGAAGAGAGAGATAATGGGAGTAAGAGCATCATCAACCCAAGCTTCTCTGCCTTCTGGTTTCATAATGTACCAAAGGCACCACATATAAGACTGGTAAGAAACCTCCCTATGACTGTTGGCTATGCTTGAAGCTCTGATGGGCGATGGAAGCCTGAGTTACAGGACTAAATAAGCAGAAAAGACACAGAACTTGAGGGGCAGGTTTGGATCAGGGCTACCAAACATTCTAAACTCTTTGTATAGATACAGAAGCCATTAGGGTTTCCTCGCAACAACCCAGCTTCCCTGGTTATGAAGGTGTTAATTTAAGTATGGCTTCCTTCCTTCTTGCCAGGAATGATATGGAGAGGAAGGACTCAAGAGTTGGTGGGATCACTTTTTGCGGGAGGTGTGGTTTACAAGGTTTCCCTTAGCTGCCATCCTGTAGCCCATCGGCACCTGTATCTTGAGATGGACAAAGCAGGTTGTGTAAAGCTTCAACCTTAATATTGAGCTGCAATTGGAGAGAGGATGGTTTGACTCCCTGGCAGTGTTTGGTAGCACCATTACAAGCCCTGCCCTCATGGTGTCAAGGGGGGCCCTGCCCCTGGATTAACCTCACTTCAGACTTCACCCTTAAAAGGACTGCTATTGTGTTTCCAGAGTAGTGGAAAGGGACAAGGTCTCCTGAGAAAACTGGGATCATTGTCTGCAGTGAGGGAGAGTTGGGAGAAAGAGAATGGGAGAAGCAGATGGGAGAGGAGGAAAAGAGGAATCAAGAAGACTGAATTTTGGAAAGAATAGAGGAGAGCAACAAAAGAGATACCATACTAGATAGAGATATTATAGGTTGTAAGAGAAATCTGGCATTAGGAAAATGTCCAGAGATCTACAAGGATGGCCAGAAATAAGAATATAAGCAATAGTGGAGATGTTACCTTAAATGCCCTTCTGTATAATGAGATTGATATCTACTTTATAGGATATTCTAGAGCCTTCATCCATTAGTTGACAGAAACTGAAGCAGAAACCCACAGCTAAGCACTAAGTAAAACTTCTGGAATCCAGTTGCAGAGAGGGAGGAGTGATAAGTACAGGGGCCAAGACCAGGTTGGAGATGCCCACAGAATCACCTAAGAAAAACAAGAGGGAGCTCATGCACACCAGTCTGATAGTTGGGAAACCATAATATGACTGACCTAAAACCCCCTACAAGTGCATCTCATTTAGAAGGCCTGGTAAGTCTAAGGGACCCTCTGGCAGTGGAATCAGGATGTATCACTGGTGTATGAAAGACTTCAGGAGCCCATTCCCCATGGACAGATATATCCATCCACACTGAATCGCTTAAAAAGAAAATGGGAGGTACTCTTGAACAAATTGGTACAGGAGACCACATGTAGACATAACTCCAGGAGCACAGACACTGAGATCAACAATTAATGAATGGGACCTCTTCAAACTTAGGAAGCTATGTAAGGCAAAGGACACAGTAGACAAGACCAAACCGCAGCCCACAGACTGTTTTGTGCATGGCAATAGACACAGGTCTAATTTTGGTCTTCTACACTCCCATCGTCCAGTTGTACCAGCACCATTTTGATGGAGATGTCATTCTGAAAATATGTTTCTCATACTGGTTAATGAATAAAGCACTGTTGGACAATAGGACAGATAGATAGGCGGGACTAGGAGATAAGGGAGGAAAGAGGAAGGAGGAAGGAGGAGTCAAGATGGAGAGACTGGGGGAAACGAGATGCCTGCCCTATTCCCCCGGCAAGAAGAGACACCGTGAAAATACATAGATCAACAGAAATGGGCTGATACTTATGACAGAGTTAGCCGACAAGAAACTAGTACCTGGCCAATAGCATTATATCAAATACAGAGTCTCTGTATATTAATTGTTGCTGGTGCGGTGGCGGGACAAGACCAGCCCTGGGCGGGAAAACCTTACTCACCATTTGTTGAAGATGCTTTCGTCATTCCATTGTACACTTTTAGCTGTTTTGTAAAAGTCAGGTGTTCCCTATGTGTGTGGGTTAATATCAGGATTTTCTATTCGATATCCTTGAGCTACTTGTCTATTTTTGTGCTAATACCAGGCTGTTTTCAGGACTATAACTCTCTAGTAGATCTTAAAGTCAGGGATAAAGATGCCTCCTGAAATTCCTTTATTATACAGGTTGTTTTGGCTCTTCTGGTTCTTTGGTTTTTCAATATAAAGTAGATTATTACCCTTTCAAGGTCAGTGAAGAATTGTGCTGGGATTTTAATGGAGATTGCATTGAACATGTAGATTGCTATTGGTAAGATTGCCAATTTTACTATGTTTTTTCTACCTATCCATGAGATTGGGAGATATTTACATTTTCTGGTATTTTCTTTAAAGACATATATTTTTATTATGTAGGTCTTTCACTTGTTTGGTAATTGTTACCCCCAAGATACTTTATGATGTTTGTTGCTATTGTGCAGGGTGATGTTTCCTCTGATTTCTTTATCAGCCCCTTTGTTGACTGAATATGGAATGGCTACAGATTTTTTTATTATTTAATCTTGTATCCTCATACTTTGCTGAAGGTGTTTTTCAGATGTGGGAGAACCTGGTAGAGTTTTTTGGTTGCTTATGTAAACTATCATATCATCTGAAAATAAAGTTTGGGTTCTTCCCTTACCAATTTGTATCCCTCTTGATCTTTATTTCTTGTCTTATTTCTTTAGCTAGCCCTTCAAGTAAAATAATGAAGAGATATGGAGAGATAAGGCAGCCTAGTCTCTTTCCTGATTTTAGAGGGAATTGCCTTAATCTTCTCTACATTCAGCTTTATATTTGCTCTGGAGTTTACTATATATTGCTTTTATTATGTTTACGTAAATTCCTGTTATCCCTGATCTCCCCAAGACCCTTTAACATAAAGGATGTTGAATATGTCAAAGGGTTTTTCTGCATCTAGGGAGATGATCATGTGACTTTTCATTTTCAGTTTGTTTATGTAGTGTTATATTTGATGTATTTTAGTATGAAACCATCTCTACAACCCAAGGATGAAACCTTCTTCATCCTTGGTCAGTGATTTCCCTGATATATTCTTGGATTCGGTTTTCCCTATATTTTCTTGAGTATTTTTGCATCAATATGCATGGGGATATTGGTCTGTAATTTTATCTCTTATTTGTGTCTTTGTGTGGATAGGTATTAGGGTGATTGTAGCCTCATAAAAGAGTTGGTAATAGACCTTCTATTGTGTGGAACAATTTCGGGAGTAGTAATATAGATCTTCCATGAATTTTGGTAGAATTCTTCACTGAAGAAGACATCTGGCTCTGGGATTTTTTATGTTGGAGGCTTTTCTTTATTACTTCTACTATGTTAGTTGTTATAGGTCAAATTAAGTTGCTTGTCTATTCTTGATTTAATTTTGGTAAGTAATAGTTATCCAGAAATTTGTTCATATGCTTTGAATTTTCAAAGCTTGGATAATATAGGTTTTCAAAATATGACCTTAAAATTGTTTGGATTTACTCATTATGTACCACTTTTTGTTTCTGATTTTGTTAATGTCCATGTTCTCTCTATGCTTTTTAGTTGGTTTGAATAAAGGTTCGACTTCTTTGATAATTTTCTTGAAAAACCAACTCTTTCTGGCATTGAATTTTTGGATTGTTTTCCTGTGTTCTACTTTATTGTTTTTTGGAGACCCCATTTCTTTTTGGCTCTGCCGCCTGTGCCTACAACTATATCTTGTAGACCAGGCTGGTCTTTAACTCACAGAGATAAGCTTCCATCTGCCTCTGAGCTCCAGCATTAAATGCATTTGCTACCACCACCCAGCTATTGGTATCTTTTTAAATGTCTTCTTTAAACACATTACTGCTTTTATCTCTATTTTGCTGCTCTCCTATGTTTCTTAAATTTTACTTATTTCATTAGTTTCTCAAGTGATGCTGTTATTGATTTCTGTGTAGAGCAAAGTGTCTTCCAACTGTGGCTTGTCTTATGCTGTGTATTGAGAATTATTTTTGAACTCCCTAATCCTGCTTCTCCTGTACAGTGCTGGGAAGAAAAATCTTACCTTCGTTCCACTCAGGCCCTTGCCTTGTCAGTGAGAAGGGAAAAATAGACCAGAAAATGAATGAACTCCCAAGATCTCTTATTATTTTGGTGTCTTATAAATGGAGAGGGATTTGTGCAATGATTGAGTTCATGTCCCACTTGGATACAGCTGGAGTCACAGTGCAGAAAGATAGAGGCAGGATGGGAGCAGAGATTTCCTCCTTCAACAGTAGTTGAGGTAAACAATGTGGAATTACGTATCATTCCTAGATAATCCATAATTGTGGATTGTATACATCCATAGATCCATAATTGTGGGCTGTATCTTGGAATCCACAGATGAGGGCTATCAAGATTCTGGATAGAGGAAGACCTTATCATGTATCCAATTGTGTTAATTACATTATTCAGCCAAAACCGGTCTGGGTGTACTCTTGTGGACTATGTAACAGGACTTTTATGTTTACTGCGTTTGGATGTACAATCTAAGAGAAAAAATTTAAGGAATACTTGGTGTGCTCTAAATGAAAACCCTAGTCTCTAGAGCACATGGCCATGGAGTATTTTCAGCTTTACAAAATATTTTTTTTTATTTTAGATCATAACTACATCATATCCCTTACACTTTTCTGCCCACAAGCCCTGCTATAATTACTCAATGTTCTCTAATTCTCAGCCTGCTTTTCTTAAACAGGAGTTTCCCATTAAACCAGTGAATATTGGAAGGTGGCATACATTTGGCTGCAGTATTTCCCTAGCTAATAGGTCAAAGGTTGCTGACCAGGAACAATGAGTATGTAACAATATGTGCTCAAAAGGTCACTGTGATTTTCATAATGAGCTGCTTGACTTCAGGATAGTAGAAGAATGTATACTAAAACACAAACTTTCCTGGAATAGGCCCACTATCTGCAGAGTGGGTTGTGCAGAGCTACAAGGACTATAACATCTGAGTCATTGATTTCTGATTCCCTGGTAGTGGGCTGCAAAATTTTAGGTCCAACAGAGTGGTCCCAGACAATGCTGGACTCACCAGAAGGCTTCTTTCCATGATTCTCTTGTCCTTCTGCTCTATCGGGTTGTAAGGAAGAACACAGGTTGCACCATTCTGAATGTACAGTTTTCAAAGCAGGTCTGCTCAGATGTCATTTCTGCAAAAAATTTGTATGGACCATGAGACAGACTGGGGTTCTTTTAGTCCATGTGGTGACCTGGGCAGTTACCCCTTGTCCTCTGAGCCTTCCCTCTCCATGTGTTTCTTGGTTTGGGGAACTCTCCATCTCTGGCATGGGTGGGTGTGTTGCTTATTATATAACTGTCCAGTGTGCATATTCATGCAATGCTGT
The DNA here is from genome assembly GCF_943737965.1 of Phodopus roborovskii. Classification (NCBI taxonomy): domain Eukaryota; kingdom Metazoa; phylum Chordata; class Mammalia; order Rodentia; family Cricetidae; genus Phodopus; species Phodopus roborovskii. Next base: position 78,852 of record NW_026126502.1, read on the forward strand.
TGGTGTGCAGTGGGGGCTGACCTGGATAACTGAGGGTCTGATTTCTTGATGTTCTGAATATTCCACTCCACTTTCCAGGTTTTTCCTTATAAATATTTTAGAAAGTAGTAAAAAGTGGTGATGTGGATGTCTATCAGCAATACAAGATTATAATGTTTTTAACTCTCTGCTACCAAGAGTTACAATACTGTACTGAGTGAAGATTAATTCCAGTGCTTCAAATTGTGTCTTTGTTCTACAGGATTTCTCTGGTGTGTATGGTTTGGGACAGGGGAGTTGGGTCAGGGTCTTCATCTTGGGCTTAAATCTCTTGGCAGGAAGCAGATTTTGTTCTCCCATGTTGTTTGTGGATGGGCACCAGTGGGGCTAGTTTACTGGATCCATAAAGGGGCATAAAGGTCTGCAGAGCCATAGCAGAAGATCAGCTCCATTTTCATGGAGAGCTCTAGAGCAGGGACATCCTGTCTTTGGAATAGATATCCCATAGCTTTAGGGTCAAATTTTTGAAGGGTCCCTTTGAATGGATTTATTTGGAGTGTTGAAGTCTGTGTTTATTTAACTCTCTTTACATTGGATGCATAGGTATTTGGATAACATTGGTCATGATCACACTTTTCATGGCTAAATTTCTTTGCTGCTATATTAATAGTCGATATATTTTGACCTTGTTCTTGGGTTATTCTCTCTATCTCTCTTATTCTTTACAAAAGAATATACATATTTTGATTGTTGTTACCTTGTGGTAAGTATAAAAAGTCATATTATATCAGTTTTACGTATCTTGTTTTCCTAATTCCATTGAGCATTCTGGGTATTTCCAAAATAAAATGTTAATGTGCCTTTAATCTCCATTTTGTTATTAATTGTTGTTCATTGTCATTGGATTGTATTCATTTCATGTACAAACTTAACCATGTATAGGATCTTAAATTATGATACTACATGTTCCTAAAGACCATTATTTAGTTCTTTATTTATTTTGGTTTTATTGTTAATCCACGAAGAGTTTTGGCTCATCAGAAGAAAAAAACATGTTGTGTATCTTGGCAAGAGAACGCGCATATTTTCTTGGGGATGACCAGAGTTCAGATACTGACATTCAACTTCACATAATTATCCCACATCCCTTAACCTATATACTTATACAGACCATTTTCTCTCAAACTCATACACTACAAAAATATAGCCAATAAACTTGATAAAATGGTAAAGACTAGTACCATGAATATTATTGCCATAAATTCTTAATCTTATACACTATAATTTAGCTTTGACACTGCACTGGAAATTGTAAAGCTACTTCTAGTTGTTCTTTTTTTTTATTTTTATTTAATTTTATATAACAGTCCAATTAATGAAAACAAACATTTACACAATATTTGGGAATTTGGCGTCGTTCTTTCCAAACTACTTCCTGCTGGTAAGGGCGCTGTCTTGGGGATTGAAGAGGATTCAGATATCTGGCTGTAGTCTGTAGGGCTGTTTTGTCCAGCTATTTTGAATGGGATCAGCTTGTACTCTATTTCAGGCAGTCTGGTGTGATCAAACCCATTAGTCTGGAAGGAATCCCCACATCTTTTCATTTTCTGTGGAAACAAAAATAGAAATCCCATTTCCCCAGTAACTTGTCCTTCAACTTAAATTTTGGACTCAAAGCATTTTTTTTTTTTTAGTTTAATATTTTAAATGTCAATCCCAGTTCCCTCTTCCTCCACCCTCCCTCCCTCCCCTCGTTCCCCTCCCCCAGCCCTACCTCCCTCCTTCCCCTCCCTTTATACTCTCTCTGCCCTCTCACATGCACTCTCAACACCCTCCCCTCCCCATCCCCCCACCCCAATTCCATATGTGGGGGAGTGCTATCCAGTTGGGGTCATGTAGATCTGACAGGTCCTGTGAAGTAGGGACTAGGGCTTCTCTCCTGTCTCTAGATTAGAGCAGTTATCCCTCCATGGGGATATGTTAGCAAGAATCCTTTTGTGCACCAGGGATATATCCTGGCTCCACTGTCTGGTCTCTTTGACTGCTCAGTACGTTCTGGCCTGGGAACACATAATCAGGGGGCCTGAGTCGGTCCCATGCTGGCTTCCCAGCTATCAGTCTAGTGGCCATTAGCTCCTCCTTGTTCAGGTAAGCTGTGTCTATGTGTTTCTGCAACTGGTCCTGTCCCCTCCATCTGCATCTGGGTTCCTAGTTCGACTCAGTGTTTATGTATGGGTGTTTGATCCTGTTTTCAACAGGCATTGGTTGGGGGCTCCACGGAGAAGTTAGTTGATGATCTCACTCTCCAGGAAGGACATTTATGATAGCCTTTCCAGGTGACTAAACTTGTTAGTTGGGGGCAGTCTTATGGTTCTCTCCGAACCTTTCTTGTGTTCAATTTTATCTTCAAACCAATATTGGCTCCCTCTTTTAGGTATTCTCTCTCTCTCTGGTCTCTGTCTCTCTCTCTTTCCTATCTACTAGCCCTAACCAGGCTCAATATTCCTGGTCACACATGTTTTCCTTTCCTCCCTCATTTCTTAGGAGAAGGAGTCGCTGTCCTCCCTCACTTCACCTGAGCTCTGGTGACTTGTTTCTTGCCAGTTCTGTGAGGGACTTTATTTGAATCTCTTAGAATACCTTGTAGCCTAGTTATCTGGTGATGTGAATTATAGGCTGGTGATCATTTGATCTAGGTCTAAAATCCCATATATGAGTGGTACATACTGTGTTCCTCTTTTTGTGACTGGGTTACCTCATTCAGGATGGTTTCTTTGAAGTGCCATCCACTTGCCTGCGAATTTCAAGATACCATTATTTTTTACTGCAGAGTAGTATTCCATGTGTAGATATGCCACATCTTCATTAGCCACTCTTCATTAGGGCATCTAGGTTGCTTTCAGGTTTTTGCTTTACAAATAGTGCTGCTATGAACCTTAGTTGAACTGATGTCTTTGTTGCATGGATGTGATCCTTTGGGTATATATCTAAAGTTGCCGGGTCCTGTGTTAAACTAATTCCCCATTTTCCTGAGGAACCGCCATACTGATCTCCCAAAATGGCTGTAGGGTTTGCACTCCCACCAGCAGTGGGGAGTGTTCCACTTTCTCCACATCCTCTCCAACATAAGTCATCATTGGTGTTTCTAATTTTAGTCATTCTGGCGGGGGTAAGATGGTATCTCAAAGTTGTTTTGATTTGCATTTCCCTGATAGCTAAGGATGTGGAGCATTTTCTTAAGTGTCTTTCAGCCTTTTTGATTTCCTCTATTGGGAATTCTTTCTTCAGTTCTGTACCCCATTTTTTTTAATAGGGTTATTTGGTGTTTGTTGACTAGTTTCTTGAGTTCTTTGTATATTTTGGAGATCAGCCCTTTGTGGATATACGATTGGTGAAAATCTTTTTGCAGTCTGTGAGCTGCTGTTTGGTCTTTTCGACTGTGTCCCTTTGCCTTACAGAAGCTTCTAGTTTGAAGAGGTCCCATTTATTAATTGTTGCTTTCAGTTTCTGTGCCCCTGGGGTTATGTTCAGGAAGCAGTCTCTATACCAATTTGTTCAAGAGTACCTCCCTGCTTTCTCTACTAGAGGTTCAAGTGGCTGGTTTGCTGTTGGGGGTCTGTGATCCATTTGGACTTGAGTTTTGTGCATGGAAATGGACAGGGGTCTATCTGCAGCCTTCTACACCCTCATCCAATTGTGCCAGCATCATTTGTTGAAGATGCTGTTCTTGCCCATTGTATAATTCTAGCTGTTTTGTCGAAAATCAGGTGTTCATAGGTGCGTGGTTGATATCAGGATTTTCAATTCGATTCCATTGGTCTACCTGTCTATTTTTATGCCAATACCAGGCTGTTTTCAGAACTATAGTTCTGTAATAGATCTTAAAGTCAGAATGGTGGTACCTCCTGATGTTATTTTATTGTATAGGGTTGTTTTGGCTATCCTGGGTCTTTGTTTTGCCATATAAAGTTGATTATTATCCTTCCAAGGTCGTTGAAGAATTGTGCTGGAATTTTAATGGGGTTGCATTAAATCTGTAGATTATTTTTGATAAGATTGCCATTTTTACTATGTTAATCCTACCTAACCAAGAGCATAGGAAATCTTTCCAATTTCTGGTATCTTCTTTAATTTCTTTCCTTAGAGTCACAAAATTCTTATTATATAGGTCTTTTATTTGTTTGGTAAGTGTTACACCAGATACTTTCCAAGCAAATGGAAATAAGAAGCAAGCAGGCATAGCTGTCCTAATATCTAACAAGTTACACTTCAAACCAAAATTAGTCAAAAGAGATGAATACGGTCATTTCATATTCATATCAGGAGAAATCCATCAACACAAAGTCTCAGTTCTGAACATCTATGCCCCTAACATACTTCTAGTTGTTCTTAATAATCAAAACCTGGATTCAGATATGTGATTAATGATGAAAGATCAGAGAAGCAGAGCAGCTTAATCCCCTAGCTTCACTTCTACTGAATCCCTTAGACCGAGAGGCAAAACTATTTTGACTCTAGAGATTCTTCCCTCAGAAAACAATGAACTTTTGTCTTCTTCCCCCTTATGTTCTCTTTCCTCCAACCATAACTACCTCCCAAGTTCCAAATAAAAGAATGAAGCACCACTTGTCTCTCTTTCTCTTTTAGACTGGATCAATCTAGTGTACCTTGGGACAGCCCGCGGAAATCCACCTGATTATGTCTCCCAACTGCTGGGATAAAGGGGTCACCATGGCCTGTCATCTTCCTTCTTACTGCATAGCTCCACACTCTATTCTTAAAGCAAGTTTTGTTTTTGTTTAGATGTGTTTATGGTTGAAAAGAAAATCGTTTCAGTCTGCATCGTGTAATGATGGGTGCAAGCTCTGCACATTGCTGGTGAAAGAGTTTGTACTTGTCACCTGCGAGAGAGGTCTAGGTCGTGCTGTGGTGACATTGGTAACTGACATTGAAATCTGTGTCTGACTAGGCTGTGGTAGCTTTTGCCTTTGATTGCAGCACTGAGAGTAGAGACAAGTGGATCTCTCTGATTTGAGGACAGCGTGGTCTACAGAGTAAAGTTTGGGGACAGCAGGGCCACAAGAGGAAACTCCGTTTCAAAGAACAGCCTAAATAAATAAATAAATAAATAAATAAACAATAGACAGTTAATGAAAAAAATTTACTAAGAAAACAAGAACAAGTTTAATATTAATATTTGGGAAGAATTGCGGCACAGTTTGATGATCAAGGCACAGGATGACAGAGGCCACACAGAGAGAATTCTGTCTTAAAAAAAAAAAAAAACAAAAGCAAAAACCAAATAAGTTCCTATTTGTACAGATCTCTAAAATGTCTAGGTCTAGAGTAAAATCAGGGCCAAAGGAGGTGCTGGGCTTGCTGTGTTTTAAGCCACACTCTAACCCCTTGAGGAAGAGCTCTTTATCACTCAAGCCTCATTAGCCAATCAGGGCCATTGAGCCAACCCTCCAGTCTGAGGTCTGGAAGGAAACTTCCTGGAGCCATGCTGCAGGCTTGCTTTATATCAGAACAGGCACCAGAGGATTGACTGCTGCTCTGTGAGTGCTGCTGTGGGGAATGTAGGAGGAGGAGCAAGAAGCTGCAGGATGGTGAGTGACAGGATTAGAGGGGAGTAGAATGGGGAGTCATGAAAGTGTGTTCCTCAGGCCCTCCAGGAGGCTGGTTTGGAATGTGCTGCCACATTCAGTGTTCTGTTAGCCCCATTGTGGTTCTTGCAGCTTCCCCAACCAGGTGTGGCCTGGGAATATTTTTCCATGTGGGCTGCTTCCTGAGGAAAGGATTTCGATTATCAGCATGGTGAATAAACTTCTTCGCCAGTCGGCTCATTATGCTTTTGGTGCAAAAGGAGGTTAATAAGTTACAAAAAGTTTGTCCAATTACTTCAGAGAAGTTCTGCCCTTCGCTCTAACATTTGTGGGTCAGATCCATGCCAGAGTTATTATCATTTTATTTTTTGCCATCAAATAACTTTCTTCTGTTGTTAAAATAAATAAAAAGATCTTATTTACATATCGATCCCAGTTCCCTCTCCCATCCTCCTATTTCCCCCAGCACGACCTCCCATCCCATCCCCACATTTCCTCTGGGAAGCTGAGTTGCTTTGGGAGCCCGATTCATCAAAATCTGTCAAGTCATTTGGATTAGGCCCAGGCCCTCCTCCCCAATCTCTATTTTCCCAACATCTACCTTCTCACATTTACAGATTTAATTTGTATTTTTTTTCCCCCCAATTCTGACTCTTATTTCTTGCCATATATATGAGTCTCATTTATAGCATGATCTGGAATTTTCTATGTGGAACAAGCTAGCCCCAATCTCATAGTTAACTGCCTGCCTGTTTCCTAAGGAGATAGTTTAAAACAAAAGGGAAAGAAAAAATACACACATCTGTAAATGGCATTCTTGTGTTGGATTACATTCTCCCACTGAGCTGTGATGTAGAGAGGGAGTGGAATTATTGATATAAAAGTGATTGCAATTCTTTTATTATAAGTCATATAAAATATTTAGCTGGGGGAATGAGTGCTGCCCTAAATTAAAAAATAAAAAGTGAGTTGTGCTAACCAGCATATTACAGAATGGGATGGAAAAATAGAAATTTATTCAACAGGATACTCCAGACATTTGGCTCCAAACAATGGCAATGGAGAAACAACGATTTACAAAACCCCCAAGAACCACACTCCATAACATTTAGTGAGGCCCCCTTTTACAGGTAGCTGGTTGCATTACTGGGTTGCCAAAGGCATTATGTGCTGATGTGCCATAAACATCCATTTTATTCTAGAGAAAATCATAGCTCTGTCGCATAGACTAGAATGGAGCACAGGTGACAACTTTTGAAAAACAAATGTGTTGAGAGCTGGACGAGATAAGACAAGACTTGCTGTTTTTTAGGTCTTTGCTCATGGAGAAGGAACATGGGCCAGCCTTCTAGAGCCAGAGCCAATAACACCCATGGTTTCTAGAATGAGCATTTTCCATCAGATCTTAGACCACCAAGAATAAAGTAGAACTCTACCTTTAAAACAAGGAAGATGCTTGGCAGAAAATTCAATTTTCTGGCACCAGGTTCTTTTGTGGAGGGGTTGCTTCAAATCATGAGAACAAAACTCTTCCCACCACATGAAGCTGTGGCATGCCCCACTGGGAGCCTTTAGTTGGTAAAGTTTTTGGGAATCCCTGTGTTCCTCTTATACTGCACTTTTTAATTATCCCTTCTCCTGAGTTTGTCCCCATTGAATGGTAACTCCTGCTGACTTCCTAGAGTCTGCCATTTCCCTTCATTTTCCCATAGAAGTAGTATGCAGAAGCTATTCCTCATAAGAAACATACTTGGAATATGGCATGAGAAGCAAGCAATAACTCCCCTATCAGCTTTCAACATTTCTTTGTTCTGCCTTCCCATTTCTTTTCTAATGTTCTGACACTTCTCCTTAGGACCTGCCAGTAAAATGGTGACCTGCTGTTTCACGTTACTCCTGTACTATGAAATAGTATAGACATATCTTAACTATTGAAAGCTTATATTTGCCTTGGCCCAACTTGCAGTATCCTGTCACTTTATAAATTTCTCAACGTATAAGCTGGAGGTCAAAAATTTGAAAGAACTTAGAATAACATACATGGAATGTAAAATCTGTATTAGGAATAGAGATTTTGGTGGTTAACACCTTAATCCCAGCACTCAGGAGGCACAAAGTAGATCTATGTGAGACCAAGGCCAACCATGGTCTACAAAATATTCTAAGACAGCTAAGGCTATTTATTGCACAGAGAATCTCTGTCTCAAAACAAACAAACAAAACCAACAATAACACCAATGCCCCGACCAGCCGGAGCCTAGTTATTCGTGGAGTGAAAATTAGACTAGAACCTGAAAATAATGGGGGAGAAAGAAGGAACGAGACCATGCAATCTTTGTCAAGGTCTAACGTATTAGGCACAAGAGGTTTTTAAAAGCAAACAGAGAAATGGGAAAGGGGGTAGCTGTGCTGACTCTGGGGCCTGGTGTTTCCCAGGCCAAAAATATCAGACCCTGAGTGTCTGCTGCCCTATCTCAGTTCTGGTGTCTTATTTCATCTCAGTTCCTGGGTTGAATGGGACATAAATATTGAACCATAAGTGTCTGTTACTGGTAAATAATGTGAGCCCTGTCACGGTGTTTGACAATCTGTTGAGCAGTCTCTGTAGTTAAACCAAACACTTTTCTTAGACTATTCCTATTTTGATGATGACAGCCCAGCCTTCAGGGAGGCTGTGAAATGAATCCAATATATAAGGCCATTTTTTGCAAAAACTGGAGGAAGAAATATACTTACAACAAAAAGCTGTTCATAATCTAGGTGCCAAAAAGATGGGCTTTTCAATGCTTTTTAATAGAGTGGATGGCCTCTTTAGCCTTGGTGTCATTTGTCTGGGAGAGGTCTGAGCTGGATCCCCTGGAAGAATATTATATTGGTCTAAGCTCCCGTTTTAATGGAGAGGTGGATCCATTGAACATCTACCAAAAACTTTTGCCAATTGTGAAGAGTTTTTAAATTTGAACAATCAATTTGGAGTCTTTGGTGGAGGACAGTCTGTTGGATTGATAGCCTAGGCTATGTGTAAGGAGGTTTCTTTTGAATATTCTCGCAAGACAAAGTAAATCCATGAGCCTTCAGGTGTAGCACTGACCACGCCCATTGGGGGGTTGGAGGCGATGGGCGGAGGTGACCTGAAGAGTCGGAGGGAGACCAGGAAGAGCTCTCTCTTTCTGAAAGCGTGACTCCGGACAGGAGAGGGATCGGGTTGAATTTCCTGGTCTTCATTGTCTAGGTTGTAAATTATTTCTCCCTGAATAAACATCTATTCGGCCCCTATTCTTGTTTATCCTGATCCTTATTTGCCATAATATTCAGAGTTCCCTGTCATGTAACCAAACACTTTAAGACATCTCTCCTCAGCCAGGCGCTGCCAACAGGCCTGTCATCCATATAATGGATAATGTAAAATGAAAACCTCTACCTGATGGATCAGGCAAACAGCCACATAAGCCTGGCATATTGTAGGACTTTTAGCCATTCCTTGGGGAGAGCACACCCATTGAATGTGTGAGTGTATTTCCCATTAGAGAAATTGAATCGAAGGAAGGCTAAATGCAAACCTGGGAGCTAACTTGGGGAGTGCAGAAGAATGGAAAAAAACAATCCCTTTAAATTAATAACAATTAGATGCAGGGGAGGAGTGGGGAGGGTAACTTTGCTGACTTTGGTGCTCTGGTACATAATGTCTGTTTATCTCAGTTCTGGCGTCTTGGCTCATCTCAGTTCCTGGGTTGAATGGGAGCAGACTGCTTTTTTTAAGCAGTTTTCTGTTTTTACCAAGATAAGGTTCCAATTAGAGTTGTGTGTGAAGTAATTCTGCAAAGGATGTGACTCAAGACCCAGCTCCCAACAGAGTAGGACTTCTGTCTTGTCTCTAGGTTAAGGCAGTATGCTCCATGGGGGATTTGTCAAGGTCCTTTTGTGCAAGGGATACATCCTGGTTACACTGTCTGAGGTCTCTTATACTGCTCATGCCTTCTGTCTGAGACCCATATTCAGGGTCTGAGTTAGTTCCATTCTTGATGTCAGCTATCCAGTCTAGGGGCCCCTTATCTCCTCCTTGTTCAGGGCAGCTGTCTCTATGTGTTTATGCAACCTGGTATTGTCCTCTCCCTCTTTATCGGATTCTAGTTTGACTCAGTGTTTAGTTATGGGTGTTTTGCTTCTGTTTTCAACAGGTACTAGATGAGAGACTCCCATGATGGTGAGGATAAGTTAGTTGTTGATTTCACTATCTGGGAAAGTGCATTCGCATGGTAGCCTTTGAGGGAAAGGATTTCCATCACAGAGCATTGTGTATAAACTTTTCTGTAGTCAGGTCCATTATTCTATTGGAGCACAGAGGATGACAATTTACCAAAAAGAAAGGGGTTCTGTTTGTCCAGAACCTGCTAGAAGTTCTGCCTTCACATCACAAAGTTTAGGGGTCAGATCCACTTGAGGAGTTACCCCTATCATTTTTTTTTTATCATTTGCCATCATAATTGCTTTTCTTCTGTTTTTAAAACAAAATAAATAAAAGATCTTATTTTACATATATCCCAGTTCCATCTCATCATCCCATTCCCCCAAGCGACCTTCCCCATCCTATCCTCCATACGTACTCAGGGCTGAGTCTTCAGAGGATCATCAAAATCTGTCAAGTCATTTGAGCATGCTTGAGCTCTCCCTTGTGTCTGAGCTAAGGGAATATCCATGCCAAGTTAATTTGGGCATGATCTAAATGATATTCTTTAATTCTTCTTTAATGTGTGTGTGTGTGTGTGTGTGTGTGTGTGTGTGTAATTTTTAAAATAGGATTTACTCCTTGTAACTTTGCAGCCTGATTTAAATTTTCTATGTAGTGCAGGTAGCCCCAAACTTACAGAAGTCTGTGTGTCTCTGCACTCCCTAGTGCTAAGGTTAAAGTCAAGTGCCAATAAAGACATGTATATTTGATATTCTTGTGTTTAAGGACACACTCCACCATTGAGCTCTTTTGTGGCAGATGAAATTGTTGATATAAGGTTTGCAATTTCTTGGTGGATAGTTAGTCTCTCAAAATTTAGCTGAGGTAGTGCTGCCACTAAAATAAAAAAAAAAAAAATGAGTTTCATACTAACCAGTCATGTTAGAGATTAGAATGCTAAAATATGCATTTGCTCTCCAGGATATTCCCGGAATATTTTGCTCCAAATGTGGCAATGGACTAAGCACTGATTTTAAACAGCCCCAATGCCCATCTCCTTTCCATGGAGGAAGGCTTTTACAAACTGTTCAGGAGTTCATTACTGAGTCTGGCTGAACATTAGGTTATAAATTATTTGCCATAAACATCCATTTTCTTCTTAGAAAATCATGGCTATCATATAGCAAGATGAGCCCATGTGACAATTGTTTGAAAGGAAAATAGTGATGTGTTGTTGGCTGCTCTGAGCAAGCGAGAATTTTTGTCTGGGGGCCTCACTCATGAAGAAATAACATAGCTCCATCTATGAAACACAGGAAAGTGCTTGTCAGAGCAAATAACAGCCTCAGGGTTCTGGTCTTGGGTGTTCATCCTTTGAAACAAGGAAGATGCTTGGGAGAGAGTGCAATTGTATGTGTATGACCAGGGCCTTTGCCCCGGCTTGCTTCAGATCCCAAAGACACAGCTCTTCCCACTACATTGAGCTCTGGTTGATGGGCCCATCACAACTGAGGTCTTAGCTAGTAATGTCATTGGGATTCCCTTTGTTCCCCCTGCCTGCATTATTTGAGTAGCATTCTCTTTGTCCCTTTGAATGGTAACTCCTGTTGACTTCCTAGAAACCCCTACTTCTTCCATTTCCACATGGAGTAGTATACAAGACACTATTCCTCACAATAAGCTTATAGGAATAAGACACAGCTTCAGGAAAACCTCCCTGACCAAGCTTACATCTTTTCTGTTCTGCCTTCCCTACTTTTCTCATCTTCTGGCACTTCTTCCCTAAGGACCTGTCAGTAAGTGAATCTGCTGTTTCATGTTCCTCCTGTACTGAAATAATTATGGTGCTATCTTTTGTGTTGAAGGATTATATTGCCTTACTAGCCCACTTGAGCAGTAACCTGTCACTATTTAAATTCCTGAGAAGTATTATAAGCTGAGTCAGTCATTGAAAGAACTTAAAGATGGCAAAACATGTCGAATGCAAAATCTGTTTTAGGAGTCAGGTTGTGGTGGTCACGCCTTTAATCACAGCACTCAGGAGGCACAGGCAAGTACATCAATGTGAATCAAGTTTAGCATGTTCTACACAGGTACGTCTGAGATTCTCTCTTCCATCTCTTGAATTCTATTGGTTATATGTGTACGTAGTTCCTGATTTTTTGCCCAGCTTTTCAATTTTCAGCATTCCTTTGGTTTGTGTTGCCTTTACTTTCTCAATTTCAGTTTTCAAGTCTTGAACTGTTTCCTTCACCTGGTTAATTGTTTTTTTCTTGGCTTTCTGTCCTTTCCATAAGAAATTTGTTCATTTCTTCCACTTTTTTTGGTTGTTTTTTCCTCCATTTCTTTAAGGGATTTTCTCACATCTTCTTTGAGGGCCTCTATCATTTTTATGATGGTAATTTTTAAGTCGTACCCTTCTGCTTCTTCTGCTTTGTTGTTGTGTTCCATTCTAGTTGGTGTAGATTCCTAGATTCTGGTGGTGTCATGTTTGTCTTTCTGTTGTTAGGTGTTCTCTTGTATTGCCTTCTTCCCATAGCTTCTTCCAGTAGGTGTTGGTGTGTCCCCCTCTCTCTATGGTACTTCCCGATGGGCTTATGTGGGTCTGAGATTCAATATCTGTAGCTCTGTGTGGTCCAAGCTCTCTAGGAGGTTTCTCCACAGACCGGGATCCAGGGATGGGGTCAAGGATGAGGATCCAGAAGAAGATGCCAGCAGGTACTCACAGTGGTCCTCTGGCCAATAGCTCTGGCCAATAGCTCTGGCCAATAGCTGGCGGAAGAGGGCAAGGGCTGAGCTGGAACTTGAGAAGGTTTTGCAGGATGGTGGGATCTCCCTGGAAACTGGCGCTCTCCAGCTGAGACCTCATTCTTTGGCAGAGGCCAGGATTTGGTGGTCAAGGATCTTGCCTGCAGGAACTCTGAGTGGACCCACAGAGATAGGCGGATATCTGGGAGGGCCCCGGGACTCCAGCAGAGGACTGGAGGCGGGGTCAGAGACCAAGCCAGTGGAAATTACGGGTGGTCCCGCATGGATAGTCAGGTCTCCTTTGTTCAGAGTTGCTCCTAGAAGTCTCGAAGTAGGGTGGACTGTTGGCTCCACCCTCTGTCCCAGTGCTTAAACCCTGGTATCATTTTTATAGATTTCTTTTATTTATTTATTTATTTATTTATTTATTTATTTATTTATTTTTGAGACCCAATTTCTTTGTGGCTCTGGAGCCTGCCCCAGACTAGATCTTGTAGCCCAGGCTGATCTTGAACTTACAGAGATAGGCTTCCCTCTGCCTCCTGAGCACTAGCATTAAATACATGTGCCACCACCACCCAGATATTGGTATCTTTTTAAATGTCTTTTTAAACATATTAATGCTTTTATCTCTATTTTGCTGTACTCCCTCTTTCTTAGATTTTACTTATTTAATTCCTTTTCTCAAGTGATTTTTTATTGATTTCTGATTAGAGCAAAGTCTCTTGTAACTTTTTGGCTTTTCTTCTGCTGCTACTGAGAATTGCTTTGAACTCCCTCATCCTGCTTCTCCTGCACAGTGCTGGGAGGAAAATCCTACATGTCCCTTCTAGTCTGGCCTTTGACTTGTCACTGAGAAGTAAAATAGACCAGAAATGAGTGAACTCCTTAGATGTCTGATTATTGTGGCAACATATAAATGAAGAGGGACTTGTGCAAGGATTGAGTACATGACCCACTTTGATACTGGTGGAGTCACAGTGCAGAATGTGACAGGCAGGGTGGAGGCTGAGATTTCCTCCTTTTATCAGTAGTCGAGGTGAGCAATGTAGAATTAGATAATCATTCCTAGATAATCCATAATTGTCCCAGTGGGTAGTTTCTTGGAATCCATGGATGAGTGCTATCAAGAATCTGGATGGAGAGAGACCGTAACGTGAATACAAATTGCTATAGTTACAGTATTCAGCCAAAACAGGTCCGGGTGAACTGTTGTGGACTAGGTAACAGGACTGTTACTTTTTGTGGTTGTAGATGTACAGTCTGAGAGAAAAGTTTTGAGAAATCCTTGTTGTACTCTAAGAGAAACCCCTAGTCTCTGAAGCATGGACATGAAGCGATTTCCAGCTTTTCAAAATATTTTTTAGAACATAACTGCATCATATCCACATACTCTTTTTTTTTTTTTGCACTCCAAGCCCTTAGCATGCTTCCTCATTATTTTCCAATTCACAGCCTGCTTTTCTTAAACAGGATTTACACACTGAAAACAGTGAATATTTGATAGATTTTCATGCCCAACTATGTGGTCAAGAGTTAAAAGCCATGAACAATAATGTGTAATAGAATGTGCACACAAAAGACACTGTGATTTTCATAATGAGCAGTTTGTGTTCCAGAACAGTAGAAAAATGTATATTGGAAAACAAAAACTATCTTGACTGGCCCCTGTCTCCTGTAGGTAGTGCAGAGCTACAAGGAAATGTCCAATCTGATTCATTGACTTCTGATCCCTGTAGGGGGGGTCAAAAATTATAGGTCAAACTGTGTGGTCCCAGCCAATTTGGGACTCTGAAAAGGCTTCTTTCCAGGACTCCTTTTCCTTCTGCCCTATTGAGATTTAAGGAAGAACACAGGTTACACCATTTTAAGTGTAGGATTTTTAAAGCAGGTATGCTCAGCTGCCATTTCTGGAATGATTTGTATGGACTCTGAGACAGACTGGTTCTTTTCATCCATGAGGTAACCTGGGCAATTGCCCCTGTCTTCTGAGTCTTCCCATTCATGTGCTTCTTGGTTTGCTAGAGACTCTGTAGCCCTGGCATGGGAGGATGTGCTGCATATTACATAACTGTCCAGTATGCACATGCATGCAATGCCGTTTGTGTGCAGTGGTGGCTGACACTGGAAAACTGAAGTCTTATTTCTTGAAGTTCTGTATATTCCATTCCACTTTCAGGTTTGTCTTCTAAATATTTTAGAAAGCATTAAAAATGATGATCTGTATGTCTATAAGCCATACAAGATCATAATGTTTTTAAATCTATGCTACTCCCCTTATAAGACATGTTACATGAAATTTAATTCCAGGGGACAAAAGGAGTCCCTGTTCTGCAGAGATTTCTCAGGTGGGTATGGTTTTGGGTAGCGAGTTAGGTCAGGGTCCTAATGTTGGGCCATCTAACATGTGGCAGGAAAGCAGATTTTAAAATATTCTTCCATGTTATTTGTGGAATGGGCATCAGTGGGGATGGCTCCAGAGTCATAGCAGAAGATGAGCTCCTTTTGCATAGAGAGCTCTAGAGCAGGG